>NW_011336602.1:12014-38193 GCF_000735185.1 Notothenia coriiceps | reverse complement strand
ACTATCATGGCGGCAGCGGAGCTCAAGTCGAGTTTCTCCGCCTGGAGATTGTTATGTATGTGCCTTTAAAGAGCATCTTGCAGTTTTTTATTTATTCTACATTTATGCTTAAACTTGCTTGAAAATTACAATTAAAAAAGTGAATGCAGGATTTGATATGTTTTGAGACATAAGGGCAGGAATTCAGAGGGAAAGGAGCAATTTTGAGCTCTGTTCTTAAAAACTGCTTTTTTTAAGGTTCATACGTCAAACGCGTCATATTACATCACAAAGGGTTAACATCTCCGCTCTCTGACCGCGGGTATAGTTAGTAGTTGCGTTGAGTTGAGCGGTTGTGTTTTAGTGAGCTGGTATTTTTCGGTAGTTTTACATTGTATTTCACCATTTGTAATCATGGTGCAGTATTGTGTTTGTGCAGGTTGCACAAATACCAGCCTGTCAGGACATCGAGTCCACAGTAAAAAGGACCGGAGCTAGCGTTCGTTCCTGGGTGCGTTGTGCATCCACCTCCCTGCAGCACATACTCTCCACAGCTTTATCAGGAAACCGTATTACTTCTGTCTCCCCCCCCCCCACTTCGCTGCTCTCTCTCTCTCTCCCCTCCGGTACTGTGTTGTTTGTGTGTGCGTGGTGGCTGTCACTCCTGGCTCCCGGCTCAACCTCCACTCACCTGCTGCAATCAGCTGTGCACCCTCCCCGACTACACACCTGCTTTCTATCAAGCCATTTACAACGGCATATCAACGGAGGCTCCACAACCTTTCTCCACCAGATCGTCAAGTATCAGCCGTCTCCCCTCCGGTACACAGCACCGTAGTGTGGAGTTGCATTAGGTTACGCAAGATACGGCTGATACTTGCGCATTAGTTTCTGTTATGGATCAGTATCAACAGTCCTGCCAGTAACGTTACTATATTATCAATGCTACTTTAGTTATAGCCTGGTATATGATAGCTAACTTCACAATGTTGTGATGTGACGTTAGCTAACATTATGTAGCTAACATTATGTAGCTAATGCCGGTCACTCACCAAGATAGCTGCCCAGTTCTCCACTGGTTCTCCTCACACCACAGCTCAATTTCTCTCCGATGGCCGTTGTTTCTTCTAATCCTTGGCTGCTCCTGGTCTCTTGGACGCCTAGCAGGCTCATAATTATAAGGTTGTGGTCCGTCATATGCATTCGAATATTCATGTTCAACGTCTTCTGTGTCGAAACTAGCATTGGGATCCATGTTTATTAATACGTTACACCGGCCGCTCTCCCCCTTGTGTCCCCCTTGTGTCCCCCGTGTTACGTCACACGCGGGAGGTCACGTGCCGAGGCTTTTTTATGCGGAAGTGAACATTTCTTACAAAAACGACGCCAGATGTCACTGTAGTGTATATTTCTTTATATTTTTTTGAAAATCTAGTGTATTCATCATTCTCCTACACATTTATTCACAGGTGTCTTTAACCTGGAAGTTGCTCTTTAAAGATTCAGCAGTGTACCCCCCCCCCCTATAGTTGACACACATCATATATGGCCAAATGTTTGTTGGGGTGCTGTCAGCGCCTCCGGGCATCACACAGCTGTGTCATACGAGAGAGCGCAACACGGAAAAAGCATTTATTGGGGTTGGTTGTGCCTCCATGCTCACATCTGGCTGTGCCATAAAGCGGCATGGTTCTATTTTCATCTGTAATTTAGGTAATTTACTGAATGTTTTTTAAACCGCTTGCAATTGAATTGCTTGAAGGGCTTTTTGAAGTGCCTCTGACTCTTAGTGTCGTTCCTTTTTAAGCACTATGTTGTCAGAATCACACAGCTTTTAGATTCCCTTTGATGACCTTGGCGTGCTATTTATTCAGTCGTATTTATCTGGCTTTTATTTAACCAGGAAGTACTTTGGCAACAAGGCATCTGTTATTTCAAGGACCAAAGCCCTGTGTTTTTAAAGATGATGATAGGGGATAGATGATAGGTCTGGAAGAGCGGCATTTTGTTCAAACAATAGCAAATTAATACTTAATTGATATGAAATAGGATTGAGAGTAGTAAACACCTCTTCTACTGCACTTTTGAGTGATATTGCTATATGATTCATGATATTGGAGGCAATGATCTTTTTTGAAACATTATTCACATTATGGTTAAGAAGAATATTCAAATGATTATGGTGTTTTTTTGTGAGGGTCTGTACCAAACAAGGAAGTGTTGTATTAAGTCTGTAGAATACTTTGTGTAAGCCACTTCATCCCAATATATTTGTACATATTTTGCCTCTACCATATTTGGTGCTTACTGCGATTTGAATATCCACATTCCATTTTTGCAATTTGGAAAAATGTTCAATTAATTGTGCAGTACTAGTTGATGTCTTTTTCAAGTCATTAAGAAAGAAATATAGCTTTTTGTAGCAGGAAACTGATACAGGAGCCAGATGCACATTAGCACTGAACATGTCCCAAATCAAAGCCTTTTGAATCATACTATACTGTTACAGCCTGGCCTGACCACAGGGTCTCACAGGAAATTGCAAGCTGATACATTTATTTAACTTAAAACTCAAAATATTTTGTGATCATTAAATGCCAGATGATGACTCATCGGATCGGGCACAGAATCAAATATCCGACCCTTAGTCATGGCGGCCCTTTATGACACATAGTTATCCAGACTATCATTTGCTCTCTTTTTATGATGCATAGCTTTTCCTCAGCAAAGGGTTACTCTGTGTAGGCAAACTCCCAGTCTGCTTACGAGGTGTTCGCCCCCCCCCCCCAGCGGCCCCGCCACGGTCCGATGGAAGGAAAGGCCAGGCCTTGGTCTCTTCCTCTCTTTTCTTTTTCCCTCATCATGTCATATCCTGAAGAGACTCTCTCGCGCTCCCTCCATCTCTCTCAAGCTGCATTTTTGTGTCGTTACCTCACTGTGGTTGTAAATAATCCCCGTTATGGCTTCCAGATGTCCCTCCGTCCCGCTCTGGAATTGGGGATGGGGTTTGAGTACGTTGTGGCTGTAAGGGTTGGACACTTACTGTAACTGGCTCAGCTGCTGACTACAGCCAAAGTATGCGATGCCTTCTCCGAGTCTCACTCTTCTCTCTCCGTCCTTCCCGGTTCCCACAGGCTCATTTTATTTCATTTGAATTTTTCCATTCTTTTGGTTTCTATTTCTAAGAAAAAAGGTTGGGTCAAACTGCAATATCAGTCGGATTGGTCATTTTGCCAATGGAACTGTCAAGTAGAAAGGTTCCTTCAACAATGCAACATACAATATATTTGATTTAGAACTAAATAAAAGTAATGCAAGTAGAAAGAGAAATACAATTGCGACAAGACAATGGTCACAATGACACCAAGGTGCAAGTTAACCAGAGACATCATTAAGCTGTTGAATAGAATAAGATACAAAACATAAGAAAGTAACATTTAAGGCAGAAGTAAATCATATTATTATTATTATTATTATTATTATTATTATTGTATCCACTATTGTGGGAAGGCAAACATGACACACTGGTATGTAGATACTCGGAAATGCATGATTTATGTAGCATGTACAAATGAGCTTGTAATGTAGCCACACAAACAAACAATTGTGCCCAGTGGTTCCTTTGCATGAGTCATTCTGAAGTTAGATCTGCAATGTTCTCTTAGTGAAGAAAGCCTTGTAACATCTTATGAACCCCGCTCTGTGTGGGGACTTTGAACCTCTGCAGGGTGTGACACACGTGTGCTCTGGGACTTTGGGAGAGTATTACACAGACTGTATGTGTCAGGTGACTGTATGTTTTGTTGTGATATTGACATATAGTGGGTGTGCCATTTTGCACATAAAACACAGAATGTGATGGACACACCCACAACAGTCCCTTAATCATCAGCATACATGCAGTGTATTGCAATATTTCAAATAGTTACTTTAGGATTTTACCTTTTCTGAAAATCTTTAAGCTTTAAGAGGTTGACCTTTCACAACAGAGCCGGCCAGGTAACCAGAGTAGACTTGGTTGCTGTTCTGTCACAGTAGAGACAGAAAATACAAATATGGACCTGGAAATGAGCATAATATAACCCCTTTAAGTCTCAGGTTCCGCCCTAATATACCCTGTACTTAACACAAAGGTAAAAGACATTAAAAAGTGCAATACAATAGTGCAATAGACACAAATTATTCAAGGACATTTCAGGAGTAAGAAGAACATGTTCACATAAAAAGGATACGATGAAACAGAATGTAAACGGCATAGAGAAATATAAATACGGTTTACTGTAGTGACACACAGAATGCATGCAGACATAGTAATACTTGCTACACCCATGACACACAGATTTCAGATTTCATATGAACACACCCTGGAGACATTACATGGAGGAGCCCCATGCCGAGGCCTGTTGTGAGTACGGAGCGTATCATTTGTGGGCCGCTGCTAAGTGAACACACTTGCCTGCAGTTACCAGGTTTCACAGAAATACGGCTCTGACTTCTCGTGTCGGTGTGGAGCAAGATGGGCCTGATAAGCACTCAGCATTTTGGGGCTAAACCAGTCTGGCTATGTGGATTAGCTGGCGTCACTCGTGTTTTTCCAGTTTCACTGCATCCTCAGGACTGCTGCTGAACATGTGTATTTTGCACAGTATGCTGCACGCGTGTGTTTATCTATCCACTTGTGTTTTTGTCTTCCTGTCTATGCACTGCGGATGGATGTCTTCCCAACACACAGTGGTGACAGAAGTACTCAGATCTTGTACTTGCATAAAAGTACTGATACCGCACTGTGCACTGCAAATACACAAAGTCTATATATACGATACTTTAATCAGTTAATCAAAAAGCAACATTTATTTAAAGGGGACATACTCATTTTCAGTAAGTGTTATCAGCTAAAGTACTTTTTAGTATATTAAATGTAAAAGTACCAAACGAAAAAAAAAAAAAAAAATCTTTAAATGATTTAAAATAAAAATAAATCAGTTTTTGTATAAAATGTTGGCAAATTAAATGTTTTCTTTTAAATCTTCCAATTTGTACATATAATAACTATATTTGTTGGTATCGTGAATTGTCGTGAGGTCGAAGAAAATAAAAATACTCAAGTAAAGTCAAAAGTACATCTAATTTGCACTTAAGTAGGATATTTAAGTAAATGTACTTTCACCACTGCTCAAAAAGCCTATGCTACATCACTGTGACTGACATATCATCATTTTCAAATCTTGGCTCTCTTGCCGTACACATTTTAAAACTGTTATTCAAACAAAGAGCTGCAGTCATGCTAAACCTTACACAGTCACTTTACCAAGCGTTGCCACGGGTTCCTAACACACCTTGTCATAGCAACAGTTGCTATGTTTTGGCCCACCTGTATGTTTGGCCAGTGAGGTAACATGCATGACCACACTGTAAGGTATTTCTTCTTCTCTGTTGTAAAAAAGGGAAGCTATGAATCCATCGGCGCTGCAGGAATACAGACACATTGATCCTTGAGTAAATGTGGCTGAGCTTAGCGAGTACAGGCCGTTCTTGTTATGTGTTGACCCTGCATTCTGACTCAGGGCCTAGTATTTCCAAAACACTCATTGAATTCCATTTATAAATGACAGGCCACAATAACAGGTTAATGGCTGCTGTGTGCTTCAATAACCCACCTGCTGTCTGACTTGCAGCCAATTATTTCCCCTCTCCAGATAAGCAATTGATATAGTCTGTGGTATTTCTGCTAAGGCCAGAGGAAAACATAGTTACCAATGATGTGTCAGATGTAGATGCGGGGATCTAGATCCAACTATGTGTGCACATATCTGTCTAAGTTTGTGCTTTGTTGTGGACAGGGCCTGCTGGCTGCTGGCTCCCAGATGAAAGACATTTCTCATGTTGCTGGTTTAGTGGAGCTCCTGAGTCAGCATGCAGCTACTAATCAGTGTTTTCTCCCGCTCAGCTAGCCTGGCTCTGATCCCCCTACTCTTTGACCTGCAACCATGTTACTCTTACCTGTATGAGTACCAGTTCAAACAGAAGGGATCCAGATACTTGTATTTTATCCCCTTGCTGTCAAGTTCAGAACTACCAGGGAACAATCCAGTGTCCAAAGATATGTCTACAAATGTGATCTAACACTTTATGCCAATGAATGCCCTTTGCAAGTTTAAGATTCTGTGTTCATATGGCTGTTAAAGAAAGATACCAAACCAAAAAATGACAAAATTGTGAGGAATTCAGCACTTAAAATACGACTTGATTTAATGTTCTCCTCTTATGCATTTACTTAAACCCCAGGCAAGTTGAGCTCCTTAGTAGCACAGTGGTAAGAGGCCATCCCATATAACAGCCCTGGACATTATTCCACCCTTTGGAGATCTTTTGCATTTCAAACCCCCCCAAAAAACCCAAGGCATATGACGCTGAGGGTTATGATGACTTTTTATGAGAATTCAAAGATATACTTCATGTGACAACTATCATAAATCATCATCATTATTACATTAAAAAACAAATCAAGTTAAGCAATTAAGTCAAGTCTTTTCCCTTTTTCTCTTCCCTCTTAAGCTAACCTGACAAGTTAAATTGTTCTTTAATGTTCATAGATGGCCATATTTAAACCCTCACCTAATCGTTTGCTGCTGAAGCATAATTGCGCAGCTTTGATACATTAATGAATATGAGTCCAAAGGGATTTCAGTTGTTGTTGTTACCCTGTACCCTGGCACACATGACAGGTTAGAAATGCTGGCTTACATACAGAGATCTGGCAGATACTCGGATAAAACAAATTGGCTCAGCAGGAGAACCTGCACTGAGCCAACTGGTGGTCAATTTCACTAGTTTCTTAGAAGTCTGTCTGCCAGGCACTTTGGCATTGGACCCTTTGTCATGAATCAAAGACATTACGTGATCATAAAATCAGACAATACTGAATTGTCCTAATAGGGGACGAACATTTTTTTGTTTGTTGATATGACATGCACATATTGTAACAACATCTTAATATCTTGAGTCGAGCATTTTGTGTTGACACTGTATTTTGCCAACCAGTGCACCGTAGTCTTCACTGACTTCTCAGCCTTCTCTCTATTTGATACCACACTATTAGATTGAGTATGAAAAAGGGAAGCGTTCTGAAAAAGAAAGAAACAATTAAGTGGTTTGTCAAAGGAAGTGATTAAGGGATGAGTCCTAAAACCCAGAAATGAGTTGGCATGTTACCACTTCGGTTTTTTGTCTCAAAGTCTACCCCACTCATAAATGTCCAAGGCTTCTATGTGTCATTTTTTTCTTTAGCTTAACGGTAGTGATAGGCAGATATAGATTGTATAGGGTAGTGTTACCTTTTTACCAAGTATTATAAAATCCTATGGAGAAATATCTTTTTTGTCGACAGAGCACTTGCAATTCTAACTTCAGGGTTGGCCTACAAAAATATGTCATCACTGCCCTACTCTACTGTCAGCCTGGTTTGTTTTGACAGATTTGTGGTGTAGTCCTGGTCACTTCCCTGACACTAAATCACTGAATAGTGATGATGTTCCTGATCTACTGGCTCTGTAACTGGTCTACAGGAACATTCATGAAATAAGAGTTTCCTTGCCATGTGTTCCCAGCCTTACTCAGTGCATTAGCCTTGTTTCTTGTGTATTTGTATCTGCGTGTAAATGGTCTGTATTAATGTGTACCAGGACACGGCACACTGCACTGGCCCCTGCTTTCCCACTGCACTGTGGTCATACTGTAGCTGTCAGCGGAGTCAGGAGGGAGTGTGAAAGTACAAATTGTTGAGCTACGAGTGAACTGTTTGTTTTATTTCAGCAGGCATTACTCTGTTTCACAGTGGGATCATTTCCTTTTTTCCCAACGCTGGAGGCTCTGTAATGTCACGCCATCAGATGAGTTTAGCTTGATATTTGTCCAGTTAGTTTTGCTGGTGGTCAGCTCCCACACACACCCAGGAAACACCAACCAAAACAAAAAAGGCTGTCTATAGTGGATGGAGATTTTGTCTATCCAAACCGCTTAGTGAATTTGTATGTGAATGCATGCTTGTCTGTAGTGTATACTAATAATGCTACACTTGCTGCTTCATGTAGACAGGCAGTACACTTTTCAAAAATAAAAAGGTCTGTTTTCAGAAAATCAGTGTCAATGTCACCAGTACGCTGACCCTGCTGCCAAATTTAGGTTTGCCATGGCATGCTGGGATCAGTTAACCAGGAAGTGTTTCAATAGCTCTCCACACATGAGGGAAATGCCGACTTAGTCAGCCATAGATGGAATCTGTGTTAGCTTTCGAGTCCGCTTTCCACCAGGAACCATAACTGCAGGCGTAACAATAGCTAGCTTTATCACCCAGCCGCTCTGTGTCCGGGTCATGTGCTCTGAGTGGTCCAGGTGGTCTCTAACAATTTGATAAAGAACATTTAAAATGGCATGGCAGCCTTTCACGTGCTATGGGAATATTGTGGGTTACCACATGACTAGCACAAGGACTTTTCCATAAGCCCAGGTCATAGGACAAGGGTATTTTCCCTTCCTTTTGGGTAACTGTTAGAAAATGCCCAGAGCTTCCATCAGGTCAGGGCAACAGAATTGTCAATCAAAACTCATGGAATTGGTTAGCAAACATGAAAAGCACTGACTTCCTGCTCCTACTGAAAGTGATAGATTTAGCTTGTTTGCCCCTTTCCCCCCTCGTAAACACTCCCAAGGTTTTATTGTGATGTTCTGCTAAGCCAACGTATAAAGTGATCAGTAAATCACCTACTGAGCGGAGAATCCTGAAGCATGTTCTCTGCTTATCAATAGAGCAGCACTGTTTTTCACTTTTTTATCTCAAGTCTAATTTCATGTTCCTTCTACAATCTAGAAGGTGTTAGCAGAATCAATACCTCCTATGTAAAATACTGCTGAAAACAGATGGAAAAAGAGCATCAAATTGTCTTTCTGATTCAATACAATATTATCCTTCCAATCCTGGTTGTTTTTGATATTTCCCTATCAATCATAGCTTCCTCTGCCCTACATTCCCTATATTGTTCTGTGATCTGACTATATATGTGTCTCCTTTGCTTAAGGTCCTTTATGCATCACTTTTGGCCTGTTATATTGAACCTAATATGTTCCTTCTCTCTACAGCTAAACCCTTCACTTCCAAAGTGAAGCAGATGCGCCTGCACAAGGAAGACTTTGAGATCCTCAAGGTGATTGGACGAGGAGCCTTCGGAGAGGTAATATACCTTCTGGTTTTTACACTAAACATGCAGCAAACCTTTACCATACATGGTGAGAACCTGCAATTAGGGTTCCCCTTTTTTCTCTTTTGAACGAGTAGCAGGTGTTAATGGAGGGGCTTTGTACGGATTTGTCGTGTGCAGTGTTATTTGTCTTTCAAATATGGAACTTCTTTCTTAAGACATAGATTTTGCTCTATGATGTGGGACAGTACCTACCAGTAACAATCTACCGTAATTTTCGGACTATAAGCCGCGCCTTTTTCCCCATTTTTCGACCCTGCGGCTTATATAACGGTGCGGCTAATCTATGGATTTTTACAGCTAACGGCCACTAGGGGACCTCCTAAATCTATGGATTTTACAGGTTACAGTCTAACCTCTATGGGCTCTATGGCCGGTCCGCGGTGGGCTCCAGCAGGAAAAGCTAGAGGCCGGAAAAGAGTGAGACAGGTAGCGCGTAAAAGTGGAACCGAGAGTGGTACGGGAGACGGAACGAGAGCAAGACAGACATACATTACGAGAGCGAGACAGTTTGTGCAAAGGTGTTAAACGTGCGCTGGGAGCGCACCGTTTAAGTTTGAAAGTTGAAAAGTTTGTGTGTCTGAAACGCTATGTGATACAGTACAGTTTACACAGCACAGTACATGTTCTGTAGCTACTATTGCACTAAATGCTAACACTTGAATACGTTATGCAAATATGCAACTTGTTTGTTGAAATGTTAATAAATCGGAGCTTCCTCAAACAGCCATCTCTTTCCCGACAATCCCCTCTTTGCACAAACCCTTACATATGGTAATTAAACATTAAAACACCTGCGGCTTATAGTCCAATGCGGCTTATATATGTACACATCATTCAATTTAGCTGCTGCGGCTTATATTCAGGTACGCCTTATAGTCCGAAAATTACGGTATATTCTTTTATACCTTAATGCCCAAGCAATAAGAGGCAGTGTTGTTGTATTTCATAGGAGATTACCTTCTGCTGCATTCCAGCAGCAGTGCGTAGTATTGCTCTGCTGCATGACTCTACTTGCAGCTTAAACACTTTTTAATTCTTATTTCACATTTAACCCATGAGCAGAGATTACAGTGCCAGTGAAACCATCTAGTTTTGTTAGTTTCAGCTTTTGCATGCCCGTAGGGAGGTGGAAATACATGTGTCGCTTGGTTTCAGGTAATGATGTCAAAGCTGGGGAATGTCGGTCGAACAGGTATTGTGGTCCTCGGGCCAAGACGGGCCAAGACTCTTACATAAAGTCAGTATCCTGCAAAGACATAGCTGACTTTGTGCAGAATTGCATTGAGAATCTCCTTTTTTCTCAACACTGGAGGCTCTGTAAAGCAATGGCAACCAGATGAGGTTAGCATGATGTTTGTCCAGTTAGGCTTTGCTGGTGGTCAGCCCCCACACTCACCCAGAAGACACCAACCAAAACAAGACGGCAAACATCAAAAGGAATTTGTATGTTAAAGCCTGCTTGTTTTTAAGCTAATAATGCTAAACTGGGCTAGTCTTGCTTCTTAACTTAGACAGGCAGTATACTTTTCAATACTTCCAAATATTTTATCTCCGGAAGTGTTATTCCCTATCTGTACAAACAAGTTAGTGAATTCCTGAGGTGTTTTTCCCCACTCTGATTGGTGGAGAGAAATTAAGAAAGTGATAGATTGTTAGATGAAGACTTGGACACACCTGCCAGCATGTAGCGGCAGTACCAAAACATTCTAACCTGCTCACATGAGCCTCTGCAGGGAGGGCTGGTATGTGCATGTGTGAATCGTGTGTGTGTGTTGTGCTCAGCAATGTGGTGTGATCCATGAGTTGTGCTACCTTGTGGTAACATTCCAGAGCCTTTTTTGCCGTCACATGGCTCCTATATAAAAATCCTTTCAGTGTGTTGCGATGTGGATGTTACTGTTATGGTGTAGTAAACAGACATGGGGAAATAGTAGCAGAATAAGAAGATCTCTAGCTGGCTGCCAAAGCTAGATGTCAAGTTGATATTGTTGGACAACTTTTTATTAGTGGCAGACGTTTCATAATATAATATTTAGCTTATTTTACATATAAACTAAATGATAAGTCTCAACACACCATACGTGTTTTCTTACCTTACCAGTAATTGCCGCGTCGATATATTTGATCAAACTGTTGTTTTTGTTGTGAACAGTTTCACACTGAAGGTAAATGTTACATGTTGAAAAAGCAAAACAAAATCTAGAACAACGTAGATTTTTGTGAAGTTTGCATTGCAAATAAAGACATAGCCAATCACGGAGCCAAGGGTTATGACTTGATGATTACAAAACAACATCACGCCATGACATGGAGCCTGTGTAGTTCGAACCGACATGGCAAATTCTATCACTCATTTCAACTTGAATTCATTGCATTCCAGGTCCACGCCTTCCGTTCCTGCCTTTAACAGTAAAAGCCCTGAACATAAATGCTGCCCTACCAGAAAGTACTCAGAAAGTAATCAGAAGGTACTCAGAGAGTACTCAGAAAGTAATCGGAAGGTACTCAGAGTACTCAGAAAGTACTCAGAAAGTAATCAGAAGGTACTCAGAAAGTACTCAGAAAGTAATCAGAAGGTACTCAGAGAGTACTCAGAAAGTACTCAGAAAGTACTCAAATTCACCTTTTTTTTGAGCAAATTTGCCAATTGTCGCAATTTCACATGCTATTTACATTTGTTTAGTTTACTTGTCATACCCCCAGTGTGTAAATGCCTCAAGTCAGGACTAGTTCAAATGTTTCTTTACTGCATTCTGACAACACACGTTCAAAAGCACTGCTACCATAAAGCATATTTGCGAGTTTTTCTTTATGGCCGTTGGCATCATAAAGCTAGGAAGGCTTACTATATTCAAGTCAGATGATAGTAAAACCAGCCATCTAACCTCAGGTCGGACCAAGCAAACATGGAAAATGTGTATTTTGGAAAGGCGTCGTAAAAATTCAAAAGACCAGGTATTATTTCTCTGTAGGAAGTTTTGAAGAAAACTGAACACAGACCTGAGACTAAGATATGGGAACAAAGAGTTAAAAAAGAGACAGACGGAGAAAGAGACCCAGATGGGCAGACACAGGAAAACAAAGTCAAGAAAAATACTTGAGTCAGAAAGAGAGGAGAGATCCTGAGTGCAGGATGTTTTGATTTCATCCTCCCATTGTCAGCAGCAGGCGGAGAAGTGGTGCGGGTGGGTGACGCTGTGGAGCTGCTCTGATGAATGGCGCAGTGTGTGCTGGCCTCCTGCCTCTGAGAATGCCCCCATTACGACAGTGTCCCCTCGCCACCAACACAAACGGGCCCAATGGTTCTCTGTGGATAGTGTTTGAAACAAACAAAGCCAGGGTTACAGGTTCTACTCCCAGAGGTGTATGTCATTCTCGGTCATGGGCCATCAGTCACTTCTACACCAGAAGATAGCATCGCAAAGGCTAACACGCCAAAAAGCAATTGGATATTTCTATTGGATCTCTGAAAATTGCTACAAATATTTGTCTAACACATGTGTATGATACTAGATAATATATTAAAATGCAATCTCCAATATTAGGCTATTAATGGACACAATTATAGTCAAATGGCTGCGCTAAGCTAAAGGCAGACAGTATGATGATGTTTAAACAAACGCTGTCTTTATGTCATGAAATAAAACTTTAGACAATCACGGGTGGGGTATTTACTGACATCTTTTTTGTTTCATTTGGCAAAACGTGAAAATCTCTTAAACGTTTATTAGCTACATACTTTATTTCAGGGATCTAACCAAAAATACATTAAAAAAAAGACGTTGACTTCAATACAATTGAACCACAATCTGTTAAAATGCTAACTCATTTTCAGGTTTTAGGACTCATTCCTGCACAACTTGTTGCATTGGGTCAATAAACACATCACTCTAGTCAGAATCCAAATGCATGTAAAAATGGCGTTGGCTGTTAAGTGTGTCAGTCCTGTGGCCATTATAGCAGATGGTGTGTTTTTAAACTGTCATCACTTCTTGGCCTGTAGTACAAATATATAAACTGCTGTAGTTTGCTTCAGGTTCCAAACCACATTTGAAGACTCGGTTGACACTCTTAACTAACAGTAAAAGAAACCGCAGAAGTTGAAAACACATCCTTTTATCTATGAATACGTGTACGGGAATAGTGAAGTAAACTCCATGTTAAGTATTTTCTTGGCCGATAGGAAGATGAAGGAAGAAACAGTGGAGAGAGATGGTGAAAAGGACAAAAACAACCAGGCATTGCCAAGAACAGTACCCCCCCCCTGTCCTCCTCTCTTCCTCTTCTGTTCCTCCTCTCCTCTCTGGTGAGGGATCACTAGGGGAAATCCAAACACTGCAGGAATGTTATCATTGTATTGCATTAGCAGCATTCCCTAGCTCATTTCATAGACTACAGACCCCTCTGTGGCATAAGGCGCCTGTTTGTTTCACTTCTCCTCCGTGTGTGTGTAAATCTGTTTACTTGTGTTTATATTTTCCTTCTTTTCCTTTTTTCTGTTTAAGGAGGTCAAATTGAAAATTGCAATATAATGAGCTTAAAGAAATTAGCAAGTTTGCCTGAACATGTGTCTGGCTGTCTGCTTACAGTGCTTTGTCACAGCAGCTTCTGCAGCTCCTTTTTTGGCAAAATGTGAAGCCGGAGCTGCGGAAGTTTGTCATGGCAATGATCAGTTCAGGGGTAGTTGGCAGTCCTTACTTCGTGAAGACAGTACAAGAGAGCATGAGAAATACAATCTCTGAGAGAGAAAAGCTGAGAAGTTTAAGAAACAAGCTAGTATTTTAGTAATTTAGGTTTTTTAATGCGTTTTTGTCAGTCATAAGGCCCGTGGTTAATACAACCTTACAACATTTTGATCCACTACAGAAACAGCAGTTGCTTACACGTGACCAAGTGAGACTACCAAACATCATCATGCCGAACATTAGCCGCCTTTAGCTTAGCGGCAATGGCGTGACGTTTGTTTTGTTTGTTTGTTTATATTATTATCTAAACTTTTTACACTTGGCATGCTTCACATGTTTTAAAAGTGGTGTCAATATTTGGAAATGATCGTATTGAACAAAACATGTAGGTATAACAAATGTGTGTTTGCCACAGATTTTAGTATCTTCAAATTCAAGAGAGTAATGGGAAAACCACCTTGCTTTTAGCCGATTTCATGATACACTACTAGATAATATCGTCTTGTATTTTGGATATCTTAACATTGTAATATTGCATAATTGTTGTCTTATCCTAATTTTTTAAGGATTTTAGTTTCACATTAATACAATTTTCCTTTACACGATAAGTCATTTGTTTATTCAAAGCACCAACAGTCAACTCAATGATTTCATCAAAATATGGAAAAAGAGGTATTTAGTCAAAACATATTTTAATAATTATTCCATATCGCCCTGCCCTAGTTCCAACTATAAAACGGTTATTGTGTAAGTTATAGGTGTGGACTATATTGAATAAAAACAAGTTTATGTGTAGTTGTGTCTGATGAAAACCATATGTGAATTTCTACTTTCAGATCATGTGTATGTGATCTTAAATGAAAAAAGGATACATAATTTCAGCTGATTTCCTTTTAAAGGTTATAAGATATTCATATTAATGGAAACGCATACATTGAATGGCTTATCTGAGATTCTGATAGTTAAGGCCACATCAATAATCTGTGATCACTTCCTTCCAAAACCTCCAAATCACTTCAAATCTGTCCATCCGCTATTGATGTGTTCCCATTTACAAATCATTGCACACAGTGATTAGAGCACTGTTCCAGTTTTCCCAAACTGCAGACTCTGTATGTAGGAAGCATGAATCATATTTAAGTGTCCAGCTGTTTAAGAGGAGGGATGTGGATCCAGGTGGACTGCATCTGTTGGTCAGCACTTCAGTATCCGTGGTCACTTCCTGTCGCTTCTGTTCCCTTCTCCTTCTTGGCATACTCTGCTTTCTCCTTATTGTTTTTTTTTTTTTTTTACCTCAGCTTCTCTTTGCTGCCTTCTCTTTTCCCTCCGTTTCAACCACTGTCCTTATCCAAAAGAAAATGTGTGTTCAATTTCAACCATGTTTTTGGGTACAGCTGACTAGGCCTGTCACGATAATTAATTGTGTTGGACGATAAATTTTTCTGGAAATTATTGCGATAAACGATAATATTGTCGGCACCGTTTTAAGACCATTTTAGACATAATGATAATATATAATAATAATTCAAGTACATCCTTTCAAACATAACTTTTTATTGAACATTCAACATTGCAAATGAAATGTGAAATAATATTAAAATATATAAATTATATATAATAAATAAAACCAATTAATTAAATTATAATAAATTAATTAAATCACACACAACCAAAACAATAAATTAAATAGAGNTGTAATGTTAATCTTTACATACTTTGTTCACAAAACTGAGGCTGGCCATTTTCATCCACCACCACAGCAGTTGTAGGGGGAATGGGCTGATGATAATATATAATAATAATTCAAGTACATCCTTTCAAACATAACTTTTTATTGAACATTCAACATTGCAAATGAAATGTGAAATAATATTAAAATATATAAATTATATATAATAAATAAAACCAATTAATTAAATTATAATAAATTAATTAAATCACACACAACCAAAACAATAAATTAAATAGAGTCAGACTGGAAAACAGAGCTCTCTCTCTCATATATATATATATATAAAAATAAATATAAATATGAGCACACATTATCTCACAAGCAAAAAAAACCTTCCTTAAAACAACAGTCAAGTGTACAGTCCACTGTCAAAGACCCAGATGCCTCAACAGGCCATATCCAAATCTGTTTTTCTAAGTTTTCGAGCAAGGAACACCAACATGTTTGCATTGTCGGGCGGGGGCTCTCCATCTCCAGCTGCCGTGTTTGCTCCCAGCTGGGAAAACGGAATGGGGTGGTTGTGTTTTAGGTGGTTTAAAATGCGTGGTATTGCCTGCTTTTGTCGCTACCTTTTTTAAACCAATGCGACACACCGCCCGGCTCATTCAAGTCCGTAGGTTCGCCTCGTTGATTTGGTTTGAATCCAAAATACTGCCACACCGGAGAATCGAGATGTGTAGTTAGGTTTTGTAACCAATTCCATTTCACTTTAAATTCCCCGCGAGTAAGTCACACGTTGTCTCCCGCTTGTCGCTATATTATTAATTTGGCTGCTACGCTGCTGCACGTGCAAGCGGAGTGTCCTGACCTGGCTGTGTGTCAGCCCCGCCCCTCACAGCGCGCCTGGCAGCCACAGCGCTCCAGGCTAAAATGCTGGTCACATCTTTATGTAACGGCAATTTATCGAGCTCAGAAAAGTTATCGAGTCCATTTTTATTTATCGTACGATAAGTCAATTTATCGATTATCGCGACAGGCCTACAGCTGACCTTTCTCCAAATACTCCTAGACCTTATCTTTTATTTTTTTATTTCCAACCCTTTCTTCCCGTGCCAGTGTGAATATGCTGAGATGATCCCCCTCTTGTTTTTATATTGCTCCACCACAACACCAAAAAAAAAAAAGGGCGGTTATGGCTTTCTTATTCAAAGAGTTTAACCTTTCTATTCAATATGAAGACTATTTTTGTTGTTTTCTGAACGAAACCTTTGTTGAAAAATGATTCCACATGAAATGTCATTGTGCAGTCCTTGCGTTTCTGTTTCCTGTTGCTTTCAAGGGTAACATATTAAATCTGTCAGTCTGTGTTCGTAACACGGGTCACATTCTTCGTCTGGCGTTGTTGTCACTCGTGTGATTAACGTCTTTTTAACACTACAATTCTTTCTCCCTTTTTGCAGGTTGCAGTTGTAAAAGTGAGAAACACTGACAAGGTATTCGCCATGAAGATCCTCAACAAGTGGGAGATGCTGAAGCGAGCCGAGGTAGGCGTCACACACTTACAAAGATTTGTGTTGGGCTGCACCAATCCTGCTGCCTATTATGGATATGGGGCATGAATATATAAAGATAACTGGATACAGCGTTGGAGGCGGGGCTCTGGTTATTCATACGAAGGTTGCCAAGTGTCAAATAAGGCTACAATTACTTCATTTGAATCACTCTTGAAAATATAAATTACATGTCACTTGTTAGATGCTTTTATCCAAAGCGACTTACATACTCAATTCTGTGGGCAATCCCCACAGGAGCCATTTGGGGTGAAGTGTCTTGCCCAGGGACACAACGACATGCTGACTGCAGTGGGGTTTGAACCTGTTTGAACCCGAACACCAACGCTCAACCCACTGCACCACACACCGGCTATTTTCCAAATCCTACACATGCAACCTTTAGTTCTCATTAAGCCCAGCCTTATATCCACTACATCACGTCCCTCTCTGATCAGTCAAAGGATTGGGAAATCAACTAGGCATATGACCAACACATTTTACACAAGCAGGACATGCATTTAAAGAAAGGCTAGTAAGGTTTTCAGACTGCAAAGTTAATTTACCAAGGCCCAAGGAAGTGAGCCGGACTTTGAAGTACATTTTTGTAGGCCAAACAGTGTTACTACACCCCCTCTACATTGGGAAAGACATGCCTGTAAATCAGCAGATAATACTTTTTTAACTAAACCAGCTTCCCAGCACTAACACTTTTGTAGCCCATTAGGGTCTAAACGTTGTAAAATGCGCTAAAAGCCGAATCCAGAGTTATTTTCGCTCTGTATTAGGTGCTGTTTACACGATAACGCAAACGGTTGTATCCGCAACTTTTGTATCCGGGTACTTTGCTCTTGAGTCAGACCGTTTTGGCTTCATGCGCCACTGAGCAACTCCCGTAGGATTGAACAGGGCCCTACCTCACGCTGTATCCAGTCGTCTTTATACATCCATGATTTCCACACCCTGCTCACTTACTGGGGGCTTGACACAGCACCATGCTGCAGTATTGGGGAAATCTTTGCGGGAAATGATAAGGATTTCTGATTATTTAAAGAAGTGTTTGCTCCACTATCAGCACTCTGATAGGCGTTCACTGAGAGATGTTTGCAGAACGTGTTGCTGCTTGAGCCTCTGGAGCTGCCGCTGCATGTTTTTCTCATCGACCTCTTCCTGACAGTCTGACATTCCTGTTGGTCCCCTGGGCCTTCAATCTTCATGCCTCATACGTCACTGTGTGTGTGTGTGTGTGTGTGTGTGTGTGTGTGTGTGTGTGTGTGTGTGTGTGTGTGTGTGTGTGTGTGTGTGTGTGTGTGTGTGTGTGTGTGTGTGTGTGTCAATGTAGAGCAACAGATGTACTGTAGACAGTGCACGCCAAGCATGTAATTGTCGCTGTAGACAGAGAACATCAAAGCACTGAGCAAGTATCTTAAATACTGACATTTAGCAGAGTTTCTTCCCTTTTCAGAGCAAGATTAGTGGCCGTATTTAGTCGTGGCATTGATTTGTATTAAGTGATCCATTTACTAGAGCTCTTTCCCAAAATAAACTTTCTTTAATAATTACAACTTGTCAATGCGTGCCTAATTAAGTGTGCAGCAAGAATCAGAATACTTTATTTGTCCCTAGGGTAAATTGGGTTTTGAGACAGTTAAGATTTAAATAAAATAAAAGATTTATAGAAAAATGTAATAAAATATTTCCACAAATATAGGGAATTAAACTAAGAAAATGCAATAAAATAAATTAAAGATATTTAAATAAACACAATTTGAAGTAAAAACTAAAATATCCAATAAAGAAAAACATAACATATTTATAATATTTCCTTGGATAAAAACGTTTTGTTCATTTTAACACTTTTATAGTAGAGTTTTATTTTGGTCATAGCGTTTGGATGGACGGTGCTGTTATGTCAATTGTCTCATTTAAACGTATTTAAGTTTTACTTTGTCAGTTTAATCTTAAACCAAATCTTTATTTTACTTACCGTGTTACTAAAGCTGTCTAGGCCTTTCACTTTTGAAAAAGTGACCTCATGACCTAAGTCTGTTGATGAACATTAAATCCAATTTCTCTTGTGTTAATCAGGTTTGAATCATTGAAGGGGCTATCTGTTTAATATGGCTAAGATGTGATATTGCAGAAAGCTTACAAGACCTAGGTAAGTTAAATAAAGGACTCAAAGATGAGCAAGCAATCTATCTCCATTCCAAGCCTGTAGACGTTCGACCTCCTAATGGATGGGGCCAACACTGTCACACTGTTGCCATGTAGGGTTACATGACATTGATAGGAAATCATCCACGTTTTTCTTCTCCCGCTTATCCGTGGTCGGGTCGGGGTTTTTTCTTCCCTTCTACTCTAATTGGTATACGTCTCTGAAGTAACATTGAATTTGATGAAATAAACAAAAGGCTTGCCCAGAGAACTACACTAATTATTCTCTGCTCGAGGGTTAAAATGCATCGCTGTTGTGCAACCTTCTAATCTTAATGTGTTCATTACATTTCTGTTTAGACGGCGTGTTTCCGGGAGGAGCGGGACGTGTTGGTGAATGGGAACTGCCAGTGGATCACCACCCTGCACTACGCCTTCCAGGACGACAATAATCTGGTAACACAGTACTCCATTTCTTCTTCTCCGTGTATTCATGAGCAGGAAAACATTTATTTTTCCACCAACCACCATAATTGTATTTCCAGAAGTCCCCCTGCCATGGGTTTAACCTTAACTTCTCCCAGTGAACTTTTAACATGTATTATCCGATGACTCCGTTTTCAGTATCTTGCTTCAAATATTTCAGCACTTTGTACTTTCCAAAATCACAACCACATTTCTACTGAGCGGCTCCACCTGCCAGTTCATTTATAGAAAACAGCACCACCTCTGCATGATGGCTGGTGACCTGCCAAACGCTGACCAGCACATTCACTCCTCACCACAGAGCACAATATGACTTAGAATCGAAGGAAGTTGAGCAACAGATGTGAACAGGCCAAAAAACATTTACGCAAAAAAGCAAAAAGAAAGAGCTGGCAGACCAGTTCTTCTCCGCTCCGATTGGCTGCTGGAGGCATTCGTCTCTCCCTGTGACCCTGAGTTCAAATGCCAGGACTGCTCGTCATTCCATTTCCCACATTCTCACAACAAATGCTTCACCCTGGACACTCCCCAAGGCCTTAAAGATACTCAGCATGGCCCGTACAGCCGTCTATTTTTATGAAAAAGCTTGCAAACTTTAGAAGCATTTAAGAGCTGGCTGCCCCTCTCTAGTAATGATACTGTGAGCAAAAGGGAGAGAGGACTGAGAAAGGCGAGGCCAAGAAGGGTGGTATATGTTTGACTTTAGTCTATGAAACTCTAGTGTTGTTTTCTACATACAGCACCTCACTGTTTCACGCTTCACTAATATTGATTCTATTCTCCGCCCAAATTCATTTCTTTCCCCGTAGCTGTCATTATCTCTGCTAACTCCCAGAGGGGACCACGTGTTGGGTCACATGTGTGTCTGTCTGCAACTAATCTTGCATACGGCTTGATCCATCAGCCTAACATTTTTTGTGCACATTTATGACTGCATGCTGAATGAACTCTGGTGGTTGTGGTGTTTCACAATTTTTGAAAAACATAATTGGGTTGACTGTTTTGTTCTGTCTTTCTCTGCTGTCTTTTTGCTTCTCTTAAAGTGCCGGTACGCGCCACAAGTAATAAACAACCGCTTTAGCAGCAAAAGGAATTTCTGGCAACTAGCCAGGCTAAAAACAAGCATTAGCTAGTCTGTTGTAGGCCACATTCTTATCTTTGTCAAGGTTTAAAAGCTAAACTCCATAGAAAAGTCTGCTTTTATTATTAACTAGATCATATGCAGATTAATTCAGTACCCAATTTGTTATTATCCACTTAAGTTCGGCACAACTAGAGATTAACAAATCCCTGTTTGCTTATATTTGCCACCATTTTGCCTAAAAAAAGTCACTGGCACTCAAAACCAAAAGCGGCATTTGAGCATACTGAAAGGACTTCAGCCATCTATCACATGAGCTCTGCACGTGGGTAAGAGGAAATAACTCCATTATGGCAGGAGGCATTAGTCTACACAGGAGCAACTTAGGTCTGTAGATATAAGCAGCATTTGCTGATCATAACTACTTTCTTTTCTATTTACCGTCTGTTCGTTCTCTTCCCTGTGCACTGATTCCCTTATTCTGAACAATTAAACATGTAGAATCGGCTTTGAGGTCAAGGCAAAACAGTGTGAGACGAATCCCAAAAACTAAGCCGAAAAACGCTCAGCAACAGACAGCTCCAACTTGGCCACTAATCGGCTTGTTGTTTTTGGGCTTTAAGAAAGCTGGAAAGTGACAATTAAGTGAGGAAGAACCGTACTGCATTTTCATAGTTGGCATTTTGTCTAATTTCTCTCTTTCTGTTTGTATCTTTGTCTCTCCAGTACCTGGTCATGGACTACTATGTGGGTGGTGACCTGCTGACTCTGCTCAGTAAGTTTGAGGACCGGCTGCCGGAGGAGATGGCTAAGTTCTACCTGGCTGAAATGGTGCTGGCCATCGACTCTGTTCACCAGCTACACTACGTCCACAGGTGAGGAGCAGGCAGAGTGTGATTCCATGTTAGGAGGTGCTACTGTGTTTGTGTCTGTAATCATTCAGAGGGAGGAACACACTGAGCATTAGGTCCTGATGATGGATGTTCTGTGGATTCACATTATTATTGCTGTGTGGGCAATTCTCCTGCAGGGGTGAGAAGCTAAATGAAAATCAGATGAGTGAGCGTGCACATGTTTGACTTCAGTCTTCACTGAAGGTGGTCAATACCACTGACTAATTAGAGTATATTAGTTTGTGTTCCTCCGTGTGTTGTTATTTCGCACTTGAGCATTCACATTGGGGTTTGTGTGTGAGAGGCTTAGGAAATAAGTGCGTTGCTGGAAGATATACTCATCATTCCCTTCATTAATCATCCACACAACATGTTATTACAAGAAAAGGTCCTGGATCTTAACTTCTACTTAAGTAAAAGAGAAGTAGTATGAACTAAATATATAGAGTATACATAGAGTGGCTATAATCATTTGTGGTATACCGGTAATCTCTCCAAGTGAAAACATGCGATAATGTGAAATGTGTTACTCGTAATACAAAAAACCCCACTGATGATAAACACCTGATTCTGCTCATCTTCAGAGATTCAAAGTGGGTTTTATGCTTTTAGTTTAGCTGAAAAGGTTCTACAAACATGCTGTGCACTACCTGCTAAGCACCAAACAGCAGACAGACATATTTCAAAAGAATCTGGGGAACATTTAGTGGCTAAATAGCCTAAAATCCCAGCTAAAAGACAGAGAAAATTGAACTTACAGTGATCAGGTGGTGAGAAACACTTCGCCTGGTTACCCAGTCACTTTATTTGAAAATAAGGAATTGCTAACGTGTTAGCATGTCAACTAATAGGTGATGGTACATCAGCTGTCCCAAAGTTGCAACAAAGGCATGTTACTGGTTTAAAGCAACAAACAGCCTAAAACAGTTTGTTCACACCCTGCGGAGGTTTTCCTGTAGATGTTTGAATAATTTGTCAGCCAACAAAAGATGCCCTTGGGAACAGGACATTTGTCTTTGCCAGACAGGAAGTGATCACATTGGCATGTTAACACAATTACAGTGTTGCTGTCGCCAGGGGAATTGCACAGCAATTTAGTTGAAGAAGCAAGGCAGGGTGAGATAAACGGAGTGACAGATGAGAGATGGATGAATATCGAGGGAGGGGTCAGATCAACGGTTCGATAGCTCCGTTTTGGGTGCGTCTGTTGTTACTCTGATCTCTAATACGCCGCTGCAACATGAGACTGAGAGAAACCTACTGAGAGGCGAGTTCTTCAGAGACCTAGATATAAATGTATAAGTAAAGAAAGGGAGTGAGAGAGAAGAGAGTAGGGAGCCACTAATTGCATGGTGTTATCTGGGGGCCGGTGGGGGGGGTTGGTGGTGGCAGTGGAGACGGAATAGTACATGGAAGAAAAAAAAGACGGGGAGGAGGGGACAGTTTCTCTTTGACTCTCCTCGTGGACGCTTCGGGACAGTAATGATATGGTATGGGAGGTGTGTGGGTGGGGGTGTGGTGCCGTTACCTCCCCCCATGGACCAACCCCTCAACTACTCCTGTGTTCTCACTTACACACACACTCGTGGGAGATTGCTGTGTAGAGGGTGGAGACGGCCAGGTCCCCTGAGGAGGGTGTGTCCTGCAGGCTGAGCCCGTCTGATGAGTGACTGCGTATTTGGGTGCATAACCTTCAGGGCGTGTTTACCCCGGTGACGGTGCACGAGTTTGGTCTGTTTCCAATTCTTGTGACTGAGTTACAATACAATGCAGCAGCCTTGTAAGTGAAAAGCTCTAATAACGTAAAAAAAAAAAAAATGAATTCATGGCTCACTTTCTGTTACACAAAACACACGCAACCACTTTTGGAAATACAAATAGGCAATACCGTAGTTTTCTCTTAGGAATTACAATTGTTAGTGGTCGGTGGGTCTACTGGGATCATTTAAGGTCTAATACTAACTCTACTGTGACCCACTTTAAAGACGATCTACTATTCTCAGGTTTATATTAGTATGTTGTGCCTCTACTGTGACATGTTTTCAAGCTTTAATGTTCAAAAACCTCTTTATTTTTCTCATACTGCCTTTTCACCCTCTGTCTGAAACCAGAGCCCAGCCTGCTCTGATTGGTTAGCTGGCCGGCTGTAGTTCTTTAACAAAACAAACTACACAAGCCATCAAAAGCTCCTTTGGGTTCAACTGGGAGAAGTAAACACTTTTAGTGCTGACCAGCTCTAACAGACTCACTATGCACCAGCAGTGAAACTTAATAGCCTAGCTCCATTAAGGCTACTAGTGACTAATAATGCAACAGTCTGGTGATCATTCAGGTTTCTCTGGAATAGCAGTATGAGCTCACTTACTCAAACATTATGTCCAGAAGGAAAAAAAGAGTCTTATATTCTGGCTGATATGGTGGCCTAGATGTTCACCTTTTTGTTTAGTTTGTATGCTTTAAAAAAGAAAAGAAGCTTGAGAAGGAAGGAATATTTTATTTTATATATTTTTTTTCATCATTCATTTACCAGACAGGGTGCTGCAATATGTTTATAACACTTCCCAATGTTATGCCTTAGTGATGCAATAGCTGTTAGGTTTACTCTTCCATTGTCTGTGTATTTCATGCCACTGATTACCGACCTGCCTTATTCCACCATTGCAGTCAAATATATTAAAGGGAGGGCTACCTTGGTAGAAACTACATGGCTGATTGTGTATTGAGTATATCATTGTATTATTACCCCGTATGTCTAAATTAAGAAATTTTAGATCCCCTAATGCGTAATATTTTTATTGTGCAGTCATTGACCTTGCCACAACGTTGGCCCATTTTTAAATGAATATTTGCAGTCCTGTTGACACTGATTAAGTTGAAAAGGGCCCAGATGAAAGAAATGAAGAGAGAAGAGCCTTGAGGTCAACCTTCTGAACCCTCAGCTGAGTCCCACGAGAGGCAGTGTGCGTTAAGGCCCAGATACACCGGCCCGACAGTTGAGAAGTCGCCAACGCCGACACCGACTGTTGCGTCGCCGGACTCTCCTGCGTATTTGCCGACTTCGCGCACTGCAACACACCGCAAATCCGAGCCGAGCACGTATGAACTGCAAATGCGTGAGTGGCAATAACTCTCCTTACCAGCAGGCGGCAGTAGTGTGTATTCATCATTCAAAAGAGGCAACAACCGGAAGACAGAGAAGAAGAACAGACTCCATGATATAAACAAACAACAAATAGCGTTTTTCTTTCCATTTTCACTCTCGTCCATTGAAAACATGAACGAACAGAAGCTCTATAAACCGATGAGGTGAAATAGCCGTCCGTGTGTGTTCCATCTTCCATTTTAAATCATTTGTTTACCTCCCTCACTTCCGTTAACGCTTCTCATGCACTGATTCGCTAGCTGAACAGCCAATCAGTGTTATCCCTTTGTCCGACTTCCGGTGCTGTTCCCGACGCCGATTCAACAGGCGTCAGGTCGGCAGAAAAGACCCGACGGTGTGGCGCACACCACTCCGAATAGGGCGTGCCCACACTCATGTTCGGCCCGACTCCCATTTCGTGTGTGTGTGTGTGTGTGTGTGTGTGTGTGTGTGTGTGTGTGTGTGTGTGTGTGTGTGTGTGTGTGTGTGTGTGTGTGTGTGTGTGTGTGTGTGTGTGTGTTCATTTATTCAGTAGTCAGTGATCTGCATGGCCTCCCCGAGGGGCCTGACTAACATTTCAATGGGCCAACTCAGCATGGCTTTGTGCTGCCTAGCACCACATCTGTCTGCCACGAGTGTGTGTGACACACTCTGTGAGATTCTGGTGAGTGAGGGTGGAGGTGGGGGTTGGTGCAGAGGGACGGCAGTGTGAATGGATCGAGAGAGGGGCAGATTTGTTGTCATGGAGAGAGGAAGACGAATTACCACTCACTTAAATGAAATAAGATGCCTGTGACAGTGTGACGGCTCGCGTCTTTTCTGAGTGTGGTCTTACTACAGTAGAATACTGTGTGCTCATGTGAGCCATGGTGTGTGTTTTCCTATTGATTGCAGCCTTTGTGTGATTTATTATTGATCAGCGCCATGTGTCTCTACACAGCTGAGTGATCTAAGAGAGGATCGAGCTCTCTTTCTTTCTCTCTAGGTCCTACACCATCCATCCACCTGTTTTTATGCACACTTTCGTGACAATAAAAGACAAATAAGACCTATTGTAACAAAACACAATTTAGTGATTAAACTATGAAGCATGTGAGTTCAATGTCAAAACAAAGAAAGAATAAAGAGATGGAAAATAATTGCAGATTAAATTGACCCTATTAGGCTTTTGGGGGTTTTCCTTTTCCTGTAGTGTGCTCTATAGGTTTTTATGCATGTAAATGGTCTGCAAAGGCTAACATCAAAAAGCCTTGTGAGTTTCTCCCCCCCCCCCCCCC
>NW_011336602.1:0-11989 GCF_000735185.1 Notothenia coriiceps | reverse complement strand
AGTGAAAACGTGCTAATTATTAACCCACGCAGTTGCATATTTGTCTCAAAAAGCGTGGGATGTTGGTTATTTTCTCCATCTAGGATGACACCAAAAGCCTCCCAGACATTGGATTTCGCTCTTGAGGAAGTGTTATTGACAATGCTGTATTCTCCGCTAGAGAGCTTCACATCAGCCATTTCGAATGTGGCGCGCTCAGCAGCAGATTGATGCGCTGCAGAGGTTATGATTATGCGCGGTCCCGCGAGGGAGAGCTCTGAGGATTTAAACATTAAACTAAATTATTATTATTTTAATATATTTATTATGCAACACCCGCGACCCGACCCGCATCATCTTTGTTTTACCCAGAAGTAAGTTGAGTACGGTAACATCAGATATGTGTGGAGCGATGACGAAACTCATTTAAAGGGGCCCTACTTATTTTCAGGCTCATATTTGTATTTTGTGCCTCCCCTGTGACATGCCTCCATGCTTTAGTGTTCAAAAAGCTCTTAATCTTTTCATACTGCCTGAGCTGCAGCACCTCTTTTCAGAAACCAGAGCCCAGTCTGCTCTGATTGGTTAGTGCTTGAAGGAGTCCAATGAAAGTGTTNAATACCGAACCCGCCCCCTGCACATATTGCCAATTAGATCCGCAAACCGACCCGAACCCGCATATCCTATGAGCAGTGAAAATGTGCAATTATTAAACAGTGTTTAATAATTGCACATTTTCACTGCTCATAGGATATGCGGGTTCGGGTCGGTTTGCGGATCTAATTGGCAATATGTGCAGGGGGCGGGTTCGGTATTGCACGTCGCGGGTGCAGCGCAGGAGCGGGTCTTGAAAATCATACCCGTGCAGGACTCTGCTTCACAACCTTCTGCTCATCTTGATGTACATACTCCCATTAATAATCCCAAAACGTTAGTAAATGAAAAAATCTTTTATTCGCATTATCTTTTGCCAATTTTAATGAAATCACACAAATACGCTTGCATTTATAAAAGATCTTCATTCACATTGTTAAATGTCTCTATCTTGAATATTATAATATTCTCAAATTTGATTGACGACGGACATTTATTTGAAATGTTAGTTTTTCGATAAGTAGGAGGAATGTGTGTCGGTGTGTGTCGCCTGTGTGTGTCAGTATCTAGTGATGACAGGAGTCACACAGGCATCAGTTCTTTGAACCATAGTTAACAAATGCTTGGCTAGAGCCATGTGGACATGCCTTGTCTTTGCAGTTTCCACTGTTGCTGCAGGCCACATTGTGTGTGTGAATGTGTCTGTGTGTGTGTATTGTGAGGTGGCGTCCAGATGGCCCTCCCAGATGGATGCTGTGGTCTTAGAGGAGATTACCTCCCTCTATTCTCGTCTTTGCACTGCTCCTTATGACTGCTCCTTAAGACTGCAGAAGTGATACAGTAGCCCAATAAGCTACAGCAATTAGCCTAGCCTAGCACTAGCTTAGCACCCGCCATGAAATGAATCCTAAATGCGAGTCAGCTCTTGTGCCGTTAGCCGCCAGTGTGGGCTCGGTACTTTTCTGTGTCTGGCTTGATGATTAGGGGGCTCGTCACAAAATCCAGAGTGAGAAAGAACATTAAAAAAAACAACTGATGATTTGAATTGCAAGGGGGAGAAAACAATTTATTAGATGAATAGATTTTTGGTATCTGAGAGAGAAAAAAGGTTTAGGGAGATTTGGGAAAGGAGAAGGGTGGTAGAGTGGAAGAGAGGGGAGTGGGCAGACGGGGGCTGAGTGCTAAATGGTTTATCAGTAGCTGCACCATTACCCCCCTCCCTTACCCCCACTGTGCTGCCTGTCTGCCACACACACATTTACACACACATGGACAGGCGAGGGTCAACTCATGCTGTCTGCTCTCTGCTAGACCAGAAATCTCTGGAACAGATTAGGGCCTTCTGCTATTGAAGCACCTGTGTATATACACACACATACAACACTGCAGATCCACGTGCTCACAGTGTAATAGAACACAGACAATTGTTCCAGGTGTCATTTATGATTTGTAAGGTTTTCACTTCCTGTCAAGGTGATTCAGATTCAGTGTTCAGAGGTTGTGAGCCTTTGGTATGGTGGAATTGTTTTCGATGGAAAGGATGTTATCTCGCTCATCTACTGACTATCTTTGTTAAGAATTTCATTGACAGATGGTTATTCCAATCAACAGACAATTTTGTTTTGAAACTGCTTGCCCAGTTTCCATTGACGGCCTCTAGAATGTTTAACAAACCATATGGCATGTCAGGTTAAACACTGATATCCACAAACAGAAAATGTGACATTGTCACGTTTGACTGCTGCAGAGAAAGTAACTTATCATTTATCTTGCAAATTGTGAAACATGAGATAATCTAGGCTAGACGTTGAAACTACAGATTTGCCATTTAAAGATCCCCTGAGTAGTTTCCATGTCAATAAAGTTTCTATTTACATTCTCAACAAAAACATTGTGTTTACCCTTAACACACACCAACACATTTGTCTTACCTCATAGAACTTTTCATAGCCAATCTATTGACAAACCTAACCTTAACCCTTGTATTGCGTCACAACCACTCTCCTTCAAGTCCACCTTTTTTACCAGCGAAAAACATTTTTGCATAGCGCTATTAATGATGCATAGGGCCACTATAGAGTTATTCTTTGCTCTTAATGAAACTGAATTAACAGATCGTACAGGCTGAACATGTTCAAAAAGTTATAGTTATAACATTATACCATCACAAGCTGCATCCTTTAGCAGCGAACATGCCCAAGTTTGTCTTCTTGCCTTCAAGGTAAAATGTCAGATGTAATGGAGCAGTGTAAAGTCCAACATAACTCATCTTCTTAGAAACATAAACATTTGATCAGATAAATCTTTATACTATGTTGAAGTTTAAGATGTACTTCGACAGTATGACCTTGAGTACACATGACGTCGGTTGTTTCTGCGAGTTCATGCCTGCCAAGTTCACATCACTCCAGATACAGTAGGTTATGTGAATGTTTGATGCACTTGGGTACAGTATGTGGTTGCCATCCAAATGCTATATACAGTATCCACTTTGGAAAGTGATGTCCAATCTGGAACTCATCTGTGAGCTCTTTTAAAAGACTTAAGTAACCCAGGATGCAAGCAGGGATATGGAAAAGTAAGTGTCAATTTATATATATATACAGTAGGGCAAAAAAGCATTTAGTCAGCCACCAATTGTGCAAGTTCTCCCACTTAAAAAGATGAGAGGGGCCTGTAATTTTCATCCTAGGTACACCTCAACTATGAGAGACAAAGTGAGAAAAAAAAATCCAGAAAATCACATTGTCTGATTTTTAAAGACTTTATTTGCAAATTATGGTGGAAAATAAGTATTTGGTCACCTACAAACAAACAAGATTTCTGGCTCTCACAGACCTGTAACTTCTTCTTTAAGAGCCTCCTCTGTCCTCCACTTGTTAACTGTATTAATAGCACCTGTTTGAACTCGTTATCAGTATAAGAGACACCTGTCCACAACCTCAAACAGTCACACTCCAAAATCCACTATGGCCAAGACCAAAGAGCTGTCAAAGGACACCAGAAACAAAATTGTCGACCTGCACCAGGCTGGGAAGACTGAATCTGCAATAGGTAAGCAGCTTGGTGTGAAGAAATCAACTGTGGGAGCAATTATTAGAAAATGGAAGACATACAAGACCACTGATAATCTCCCTCGATCTGGGGCTCCACACAAGATCTCGCCCCGTGGGGTCAAAATGATCACAAGAACGGTGAGCAAAAATCCCAGAACCACACGGGGGGACCTAGTCAATGACCTGCAGAGAGCTGGGACCAAAGTAACAAAGGCTACCATCAGTAACACACTACGCCGCCAGGGACTCAAATCCTGCAGTGCCAGACGTGTCCCCCTGCTTAAGCCAGTACATGTCCAGGCCCGTCTGAAGTTTGCTAGAGAGCATTTAGATGTTCCAGAAGAGGATTGGGAGAATGTCATATGGTCAGATGAAACCAAAATATAACTTTTTGGTAAAAACTCAACTAGATGTGTTTGGAGGAGAAAGAATGCTGAGTTGCATCCAAAGAACACCATACCTACTGTGAAACATGGGGGTGGAAACATCATGCTTTGGGGCTGTTTTTCTGCAAAGGGACCAGGACGACTGATCCGTGTAAAGGAAAGAATGAATGGGGCCATGTATCGTGAGATTTTGCGTGACAACCTCCTTCCATCAGCAAGGGCATTGAAGATGAAACGTGGCTGGGTCTTTCAGCATGACAATGATCCCAAACACACCGCCCGGGCAACGAAGGAGTGGCTTCGTAAGAAGCATTTCAAGGTCCTGGAGTGGCCTAGCCAGTCTCCAGATCTCAACCCCATAGAAAATCTTTGGAGGGAGTTGAAAGTCCGTGTTGCCCAGCGACAGCCCCAAAACATCACTGCTCTAGAGGAGATCTGCATGGAGGAATGGGCCAAAATGTGTGAAAACCTTGTGAAGACTTACAGAAAACGTTTGACCTCTGTCATTGACAACAAAGGGTATATAACAAAGTATTGAGATTAACTTTTGTTATTTACCAAATACTTATTTTCCACCATAATTTGCAAATAAATTCTTAATCAGACAATGTGATTTTCAGGATTTTTTTTTTTCTCGTTTTGTCTCTCATAGTTGAGGTATACCTAGGATGAAAATTACAGGCCTCTTTCATCTTTTTAAGTGGGAGAACTTGCACAATTGGTGGCTGACTAAATACTTTTTTGCCCCACTGTATATATACATTTGGATCCCCACTTTTATGTGTCTATACAAGTCAAATATGTGCGCATATTACTTTTATCCATGGTTTTATAGGTTTGTGATTTAGTGGCGTCTCTGAGGCAGAGAGATAACTGGCCCACCCCCTGTTGTACCCCCATGCGATGCAACTATTAACACTTCTGGAAAATGACAGGGGCTTCACATCTGGCTTTGAAGAGATGTCTCGCGGAAGACAGAGACATCAAAGACGTCTTCAAAGCTAGTTTATGTTTGCCCACTCTTTTTTTTTTTAAAAGAACATAACATCTCCCAAAGTCTCAATGTGTACAATTTGAAAACAAGAATTACAGAATAATTCAAAGTGGAATGTGGGAATTTCTTGAGCTTTTACTGATCAGTTTCTACTTCCTAAAGCCTTGTTCTCTGGCAAAAATCTATGGTTTTGCCAGAGAACGTTACCGTATTGGCTGTTTTTAGAACACACTGGAATTATTCCGACCTTGATGCAACTTTTATTTAGAGATAATGCTGGATTTAGGTCTGTTGAAGCCAAATGTTAAGAACATGCTCACACTGTAGTGGTTGAATGATGCAAGTTGGAGCCATTGTCACTACCAAAAATGGAAAAAATAATCTGTACTCCAAATGACTGTCAACAAATGGTTGCAGAGGGTTGCCTTTTTATTGTATTCTGCTTGTTTCAGTTGTATCTCCTCATCCACTTCTTATCAGTCATTATGAGAGTGCTAGTGGTGTGGGGGTCGGCTTTGTGGGGGTGTATGCATGTATTGGTCATCAGTTTTTATTTTTATTTGAAGCAGAACAATGCTCACATTAATGCACACAAATAGCAGCAGCTCAGTTCTCTAACCCTGGACTCCGAGTGTGTTAGTGTGTACTGCGTGTGTGCCTTTGACACTACTGTAGAAGAGTTTTTATGTGGCCCTCATACCGTGTGTATTGAGCCGCGTTGTGGTTCACTGTGTTGATAAGAGGGCCTCAGACACTGGGCTGGACAGGGTCTCCCCCTCAGGGGATTGGTCCGGCCAGCGCAGAGGCTATATTTAGCCATGATTCTGGGAGACAGTGACGTCTCTGTTTCATACCAGTCATGCCCTGCAACCATTGGGGTCACTTAGTATGATTTTACGATTTAAGATGACGTGGATTTCAAACACACATAATACAAGAATGATTACATTGACACCAGAAGGTCACAGATGAAACCAACAAATGACTTTTTGCTCCTGGAATTACTCAGAATGACAACCTTAAAACTGCTTACCATGGCCACAAAGAGTTGACTAAACCAGGCCTCGCACTAGATCCAGCCTAGAGATAAACATTAACACACTAACAGTACTGCCATGAAAGACAATAGCACCAAAAGCCCAACACAAACCACCTGTCAGTGAACACCTGACAAACATTTCTAAGTGCAAGTAGTTGGAAGTTACCATGGTTTTGTTAGTTTAAAGAAAGTATACACAATTTTCATAACGTTGAAGATAATGCAAACTAGCACTGGTGTTGGAAATTGATACGATTTATTTGATACCAATGACATTATCCATTCTGCTTATGGGTTCCGGTTCTTTATTGATTTTCCTATTGATTCTAACCAATTTTCTGTATGGAAAAGAGTAGGCATTCAAAGGTTTTTTGAACCAACACAGCAGCTTTACTTTCTCTACGTTTGAACACACTGTAGAATGTGTGCACAGTTACATTTGAGCAGTCATGTATAAAAATAAAAATATTTTTTTCCCTTTTTCTCTACTTTTACTCCTTCTTGTTGGAAATTTCCAGCAGTGTAGGCGTCAGAAGTTTGATGTCAAGACACATGAGTTTTGGCAGCTTGCACCAATCAGAAACAGAACATAAATAGACCAAGACAACAGCTTACCATACAAAAAAAAAAAGTCACGAAAACGACACTAATATATAATTTCCGTCCATGGTAAAACTACAATGAAAAGTGTATCATGTGTACAATTTAAGGATCACTTGGATCCCAAAGTTGCAAAACTATTCAATATAATTTTAGCATGGCCCTCCTGCCCAATCAAATCTATGACATGGCTGCAGACCATGCTGCAGACAGAAAAAAACGTCCTAATGTGAGCCTCTCCAACAGGAGACGTTTTAGACTACTACAAAGCCAACTTGAAACAGATGGTTTGACAACGTCTAGCCAACAACACTGGACAGAAAATGACTTCTCAATTGTGAGCATTTCCTGCTTGTATCCGTTTGATATGATTGTTCAGGGTTCAATGTTGAAATAGTTTTTCCTCCTGGCTGGGCGTGTGTTAGAAACAAACGTCTTCTTGCCCCTACACAAATGGCTATATATACTAGGTTATGATTCAAAACAAGACTAAAGGCAATTGTTTTCTTAATTTTTTTAGATGATATGAATCGGAACAACATCACAGTGATTCATAGATGCAAAGCCACAAACATGGCCGCAAAAACAAAGCCTTTTATCTCAAACTTTTGACAATCCGCGCAATATATAGATGGAGTTTGGCCCACATCCTCTAACAGCACCCAACTAAACTCATGTTTCCAGGAATTGAAAAGCTCACTTGCACTTCAGCTAATGAAATGTGTCTTCAACAGCCCCATTTTCAATCATCATGATTGCCTTATCATTTGTTGAGGTGCTGGTTAAGAAGTGAAAGCAGCTGATGAGTTTTGAGACGATCCAGCTGTTGCAGCAATGAATCCCAGCAGCTGAAATCAGGACAGAGTCAGTATCTATATTATAAACATACCATCAGCAGAAGTAATGCTGAGCAAATGCAGGATGAGAAGAAGAATCTACAGTGGCCAGCCACCGTGTACACTTCTGTGAAAGAATGTGTTGTCAGTTACCCCCCCCCCCCGAAGCCCCCACCCCCCCGAACCCCCACCCAGTCTGTCTCTGTTCACAACACAAATATTGAAGGAGTAGTGAACAGGGGAGTGTGTCTGTTTAGGACACAGGGTCTTTTTTCTGCAAGTGGGAGTGTGTTTGTGCCTTGCATATTTTCTCCAACAGTGCATGTTTGTGTGTGTTTTGAAAAGCTGCACACACACACTTGCTGCAAGGCTAATTCCCACACTTGTTTCAGTGTTTATTCTTTCCTATGGTCCATTTAAAGTTGTCACGCTGCTGATTAATGGGCGATGGGGAAATTACACTTAATTGAATGATAAATATCTGAATTATTAGTAACATTTTCCCAGGTTAAAAAGTTAATTTTCATTATTATCGATGGTGTGATGTGAGATATGGCTTGTGGGCGTTCTGAATGTCATCGAAGTATATTTGTCTTTTGAAAAATGTAGTTTTCTTCATTCTTCATTATTTATTTTGTATTTTCTTCTTTCAGGGACATAAAGCCCGACAACATCCTGCTGGATATGAACGGCCACATCCGCCTGGCAGACTTCGGCTCCTGCCTCAAACTCATGGAGGACGGGACGGTAGGTTTTTTTACCACACTACTGCTGAAGCCTCCTCCGGTCCAAAGCAAACATACCAGAGCTTTTACTGACCTCCTAGTCAACCCCTGGGGGTCTCACAGGAGGGGTGTGTGGTTCCGCTGCTCGGCTGGGCCTTCACTTTGTGATTCAGACAATCCTCGGAGCAAAAAGAAAGAAAAAAAGTTACATAACGGAGAAATGACAGGATGAAATAGATGATCAAAGATGTTCCCCAGTGTCTTCTTTCAATGATAATATAGTGATGAGGTTATATGACCATTTGAACAAATAATTGAAGGGCTTGTTGGACCTTGTTTCACATTTCTTTGGAACATTTCCTTTATAAGCTTTGAATCATGATAACAGTCTTGGGGGTTTCTTCTGTATTAAAGCAACTTCCTGAAGAATAAAGAGACAGATGCCAACATCTGCTTCTCTCTCTCACTGTGTATTCATCCAGACAACATATAGCATTCAACACTGCTTTGCTTTTAATTCAGCATCATGTGAATTCTCAAAATTGCGTTAGAAGTTAAAAATGAGCTCCAAAAAAGAGTGTAGCCAAAAAAGAAGTCCTGTTTCCTTTTACTAGAACTCTGGTATTCATCTTGTATGCTTCCAAAACTGCAGACTATTACTCATCATCATAATTACTTTCATTAGCATGCTGGACTTGAATACTAAAATGTTTCCCTTCTTTACATGTGAGATTTCTCCCATTTGTGAGATTTTAGAGATTTTTTGCATCAACTCTTGACTTTTCTTTTATCCCTCTGCTAGGTCCAGTCCTCCGTGGCGGTGGGGACTCCAGACTACATCTCCCCAGAAATCCTTCAGGCTATGGAGGATGGGAAGGGCAAGTACGGGCCTGAGTGCGACTGGTGGTCCCTGGGCGTCTGCATGTATGAAATGCTGTACGGCGAGACTCCGTTCTATGCAGAGTCCCTGGTGGAAACCTACGGGAAGATCATGAACCACAAGGTGAGCTTATAGAGTTTGAAGTGGATTCTAGGCTGTTACTCTCTTTGTGTCAATCACATGGCAATACATTATTAAGAAACAGTGCAAAACAGTTTTAAAGATAGGATATATAAGCATAAAGGAGAAACGAGGTGGAATTATCAATTGTGCCATGCCTCTAATGAGCACCATGACATCTTGCACAGGAGCGCTTCCAGTTCCCGCAGCAGATCACAGACGTGTCAGAGGATGCGAAGGACCTGATTCGCCGGCTCATTTGCAGCCGAGAGCACCGATTGGGCCAGAACGGCATCGAAGACTTCCAGCACCACCCCTTCTTTGTTGGTACGTTCTAACGTTACTTATGTCGCAAGGTTTTTAGGGATTTAAATGTTGCTTATTTTTCCAATATACGGATATATCTTAGAGGTGTTTTGATCTACAAGTGTGTGTATCATCCTGATTTGGGGGTTCGATCATTTCATAGATTTAATAATATGTTTTAATCTCATTAGCACAACACCCTTGAACCTCCTGATACATGATGTTTGTTATTTCCTATATTTTGTGCAAATAAATGAATGAAACAGGTTTTTTTAATCAAAAACATGATCAAGATAACTAGATTTATAGATTTGTGCCACTGTTTTATGCTTAAAAGTATCCTGTGACCTCTCTTGTGTTCAGGCATTATCTGGGAGAACATTCTCACATGTGAGGCTCCCTACATCCCAGAAGTCAGCAGTCCTACAGATACCTCCAACTTTGATGTGGATGATGACTGCCTAAAGAACTCGGTAGGGGATCTGTTCATATTTTCCTCTCTCCTCGGCTATATAACATGTCAATATCTAACTCTTTTTGTCATGTTTCTAAATCTTTTTTCAGGAGACCATGCCTCCGCCCTCTCACACTGCCTTCTCCGGCCACCACCTGCCATTTGTGGGCTTCACCTACACCAGTAAATGGTAAGTGATAACAATGGAAAGATTATTTTAAGCCGCTGCCTTCATTTAGAATGTCTTTTTTTGGACTCTCTTGCTTCACTTTTCATTGTTTAGAATTGCGATAAGTGGATTTTGCATGTATTTGTATACATTTTGACCAAATAAGGATGAAAACAGTGACCTACACAATCTAGCATCATTTGTAATGAGTCATTATAAATGGACAGATTACCCAGCAAGCCTTCTCATTGCATAGCATAGCGGCGTAGGAGTGTTGGAGTAGCTTCCCTCCCTAATAAGGTGATGCTCAGGACTCGCTGTAGATCCTCACCCTGAAGGCTACCCGTGAGAAAGCAACAAACCCACCGCTTGCTTCTTATCTGTTCAAGGCTCAGTGATAATGTCCCCTTGCACTCTTCCTTTCTTTCCCTCGCTCTCCCTCTTTTTCTCTCACTCCCCATCTTCCTTTTTGTCACTGTCATTCCTTCTCCCCCTCCCTCTCCCCCTTCTTCCATGACTCAACATCCTCTCATCTTTCAACTCATCTCTATCTCTGTCGTCCACGTCTCTTTCCTGTTTCCCCTCTCCTGCTGTTTCCCCCTGGCCTCTTTCTCTCCCTTTTAATAATCCCTTTCATATTGCATTGTCTTATTCTGTTAACACCATTATGTCTATTTTTCAACTCTATAAATGGCCTTTTTTTTTTTTTTTTTCTTTCCTCACTCTACACTCGGCTGATAATGGCTGATGTCACTGCCTCCTACACCTTTCTCCTCACAATCTGTGTTCCTCCTCCACCTCTGCAGTTCCCTATCAGACCGTGCCTCCCTGCGGCAGCTGGTGGGGGATCCGGGTAAGCCGGGAGAGGACCAGCTGGACCTGGTTGTCCAGCGAGGCCTGGAGGACAGCCTGGCCACAGAGGCCTACGAGAGGAGGATCCGCCGCCTGGAGCAGGAGAAGTTAGAGCTGAGCCGCAAACTGCAAGGTAAAGCTGACTTCTGTGGCAAAATAGACTTATTCAGACATCACTGCAAAGCAAGACATGGCAGCCCTTGTACTGGATCTCAGTGTAAGCTTTGCCTGCAGTCCCTTTACCCGTGTGATCTCCCTCTTTCAACACTGTGACTTTCTGATTAAGGCCAAACTGGCCCATAACAAATCTTAAAGAGTCCTTATCAAGCTTTTTGGGGTTTCCCTTCCCTCGATTGTGTTATATAGGTTTTTGTGCATGTAAATAGTCTGCAAAGGCTAACACCCCGAAAGTTCCCTTCAGAGGGTGTTTCTCTCTCAAAATCCCGGGACATTTTAGTTAGAGGGACCTATAGGGCCCCAGTCCTAATGCTGATGGTGTCATTATTCTACGCCCGTAACACTGTGCAATCAACCTGTTCTTCATAATGATCAGTTAAAGCCAAATGTGGTCTTTAGAAAGCATGACAAAGCACTTTACTAAAGCCTCTTTTTGCTGGACCTGTTGCAGAGTCGACTCAGACGGTGCAGGCCCTTCAGCATCCATCAGGCGAGGGCCCTGTTGGGCCCAACAGGGAGGGGGAGATCAGGAGTCTGAAGAGCGAGATCGACATCCTCAAGAAGCAGATCGCTGGTGAGGATTTTCTTAGATTTGGTTTCATACGCTATCAAGTCATATGGGAAATGTATGTGCTAATGACTCAATGTTCAAATGACTATTTAAGAATGGGAAAACTATGCACCTTGATAAAGAAACAAGGCAGCCACAGCAACAAAAAAACGTTTAAGTTACATATTTGATTTAACCCTCCTATTGTCTTCGTTCCCCCCCCCCTTACTTTGGTGTTCTTGGTCAAATTTGACCGGTTCTGTTTGAACTGC
>NW_011336601.1:0-1271 GCF_000735185.1 Notothenia coriiceps | reverse complement strand
GGGGGGGTTGGTGTGTGTGTGAGATTAAAATAGCCCAATTGCTTTTACAATAAATAAACATTGAATTTGTTTAATTGAATAGTAAAGGGGTTTAACGTTAGTGGCAGGGTGTGTGTGAGAGAGAATAAATAAGACAGCCCAATATTTTAAAAATTGTAATTATTTTTTCCCGCATATTTCGCAACTTCCCGCAATTTCACCGCATAAAATCACATAAAAACCCTGCATGTTTAATCGCATAATCAAGGATTTTAGCCCGCATAATCAAGGAATTTTGCCCGCATAATCAAGGATTTTTGCCCGCGTTTTTCTGGAAGGTCTACTTATTAGTCAAACTGGTTGAGGAACATAAACACAAAACAATTTTTTCATAATATAAAAGAAAGACCATTCAATAATAAAGAATAGTCCTGTCAGCCTCAATCGAGCTTTTGTGGCAGGTGATTCAAGATTTTTAACATTATATATGTATTGACATAAAAAAAAGGGATTATTACAAGCATTTTTGTGTCCGACTTTGGTTTCTACAGCTCATGTATTGCCCTTTTGGACCTAGCAGACAAAGTGCTTTCTAGATCTCATCACAGCAATTATTATGTTGAGTAAAATCAGTATAAATTAAGTTAAAAAGTGCGAAAATAAGACCTTAGTTATAATAAATCAAAAATGATCCTTTAAGAAAGAAATTCTCAACTGACCTCCTACCTTCATTAACGTTTCTCTACAAGTTCCACAGGAAAGCAAGCATTTGGATAATAAAGGACGATTCACTGTTGTCAGCAATATAATCCATCATGAGGAAAGCAAAACCCTTTTCCCCTGGCTCAACCGTTACGACTTTCTGGACTTTCTGCAGTCAAAGAATATGGGAACTTCCTTGGCCCTGGATCAATGCAAAGTTTCAAGCACTGACTGAGCTCTCAGTCTCGCTGTAAATGTGGAAAAGTCTCTTCTTTTATGCCTATGCATTCAAGTGTTTGCCCCCAGCCTTTATGCTAAGTAGGTTTCTGTGCGTGTGTCAGGGTTGAGTGAGCCAAGCAGGACCCAAATGCAGATAAACAGAAAAATACCTTTATTTCAAGGCTTAAAGACATAACTCTTCCCAGTGAACACAGTCCAACAACAACAAGGAACTCACAAAGACTAACAGAAAACACAGAACCTAAATGCACACAGGACTAATCAAACAAACACGAGACAGGTGAGAAGGGAGGAGCAAACACAGGGGCACCAGGTGAACACAATCGGGTAATCAGGAAGGAGGGAAAACA
>NW_011336600.1:8149-67132 GCF_000735185.1 Notothenia coriiceps | reverse complement strand
CCAGAGACATATTAATACAGTATTCTAATTACGACATAATTTTCCGGAACGAAATGGTATCGTCCACCATTAATTATCGTACCAGACGGAGACCATCGCTGCGTGGTATCACTCAGTCTATCCGCTCCTTAAAAAACTCTCGCATCCCTCCGCGCAATGCTACTTTACTTGAGTATTTCTATTTTCACATCTACTTTGTACTTCTACTCATACACGTTCAGAGGATAAATGTGTACTTTTACATCCACTAATTATCATAAGTTCATACCTTTAGTTACTTTACACATTTGGAATTACGTTAACGCCACTGAGCCTGATTACTTTCAGTCTCAGGCTACAGAAATGACATTCCCAGAACAAATGACCATAACTTCACCCACACTTCATAACGGTTAAATTCAATAATCATACAATTTTCTCAAGCAAGGTTTAAATCTCGTGAGGTTGCGATTAAGAAGCCTGTCAGAATCAATCATATTGTTTTTATTATTAAAGTACACCACTTCAGATCTGACAACAGTCAAAATATCTAAAACATGATACAGTGTCCACCACGATCACAAAAATAAAAAAGTACTTATACCATTACATTAAACATTACAATTGCATTTACTGCACAACTTTTCTATCCAAACGCGCGACTATACAATATAGCTGCGTTCGACTAACAAAGTAACAACTTGAAGAAAACAGAATCAATATACCAACAGTACATCGGCTTCATAAGGTAAAATTTCAAAGTCATACTCAATAGGCTTTAGATCAAAGACCAGTCCTTTATTTGGTATATAAGTGCATTTGATTACGTAAATTCTATCGCATCGAAGATAGGAAGTACGAAAGAGATGAGTTTTCAGTCTGCGCCGGAAGACTGTATAAGCTATTTACTGCCGTCATGCATGTCAACTGGGGAGCCTATTCCACATTTTGGAGCCAGGATAACAACACAGATGCTTTTATGCTGATGGGAACTCTGGTCCAAATCAGCAGTGCACGGGCTGCAGCAAAGCCAGTTTAGGTCTGATGCAGCACGCGGAGGTCGCACGCTGTGGGCTGTACACAGTCATATAAACCGTGATCCTGATGTAGGAAGGGCAGTCAACATATTCGCAGCCTGGCTAGCAGCAAGTACCATTGTTTGCAGTGGATATCATAGCAAGCTATACCGGGAGACCAATCCAAATCAATCAATCAATGTTTATTTATATAGCCCATATACACAACTAGAATTACCATTTAGGTCTCAGTGTGACTTCCAGTTTGTACAAGAACTATCAGTATGGACACTACGCACACCCCTCTGTCCTTAGAACCACACTCCACATCGTAAACGAGGAAAAACTTTCCAGGAAACCCCACCAGTTTAAAGGGAAAAATGCGGAGAAACCTCAGGGGAGCAACAGAGGAGGGATCCCTCTCCCAGGACGGACAGAACGTGCAATAATGCCGTTGCTGTAAATTTAAAAGATAATCACATTTCAACATACGGTAGATCCAAATTTGCGAAATGCTTGTCGATATAATGGACGAAACTTGAATCCGAGCATATTAGCCGATATATGTCAGACCAAGAACGACTCCAGTCCAGGACTGCGCTCACGACACAGGAGCAGGACATCAATAGATGCCAGGGTCCCGGCGTTATACACGACACAACAAGAACAATTTGCGGGAACGCTGGCGTTTTCATCGGCAACAATGTAACACAGGTACCTACGACGAGAGAGAAGGAAGAAGTAAGATGTCCCCCCCGACAAACTAAGCCTATATCAGCAAAACTAAGGGGCTGAATCTAATTAGCCCTAACTATGCTTTATCAAAACAGGACAGGTCTTAGCGCATTACAACGGTAGGGTGTCTGCCAGTCCGAAAACACATAGGAGCACGATTCCCACAACACGTGGAAGCTTGATAAAGACAAGGCTCTGCTCACATTGATCTTAGTAGAGCATCTAGCAACAACCAAACAACCCCTGCCATTCTTGGAACACGCAAATGCCCTAGTAGGACAGTAGGGGTATAATGAGTTCTTTAAGCGTAACAGTGGGCAACGCCTGCCCTTAAGGGGCATTTGTGGCGGAGCAAGAATTAATTATAAATCAACTGTGTTATTACTAAGGGAAAGACAGTGTAAGGCACGCCAGACACAGGAGTAACTCGTATAGGCACATTACTTCTCATCTGGTTTAGCTCAACACCCGAGCTGCAGCATCTTTGACTCAGCTGAAGGACTTGGCTGACTTTCTTCGGTCACTCAGAAATAACGGAGTTAAATAAATCAGCCTTGAGTAACCAAATGACTGGCATAATGCTTCTCTCGCACTCGCCTTTTGAGGCAAGATATGCTGATCTTTTGATGTCACAGTAGCATGGCAGGATAGGCGGTCTTAATTGATTTTATGTGGCCGTTAAAGGATACATCCTGTCATATCCACACACCAGATTCCTTACACTAACTCACTGGAGGCCAAATTAATGCATCCATAGTTAGTATATCTGTAGATAATTTTGTTTCGTAAGATACTTTGGGCCCAAGTACAATAATTCAGTTTTGGTCGTGAAGTTTAACATCAAAAAATGTAAGATCATCCACGTTTTTAAGTCCTTGGAGGGATCTCGAATCTGTACTTATAGTGATAATTTCATCAGGCTTGATTGAAAATACTAGTTGAGTATCAATCCCGCATAACAATGAAAAGTTTACAGAATGATTCCTTATAATATTTTTTTTTCTTTTTTCTCATTCGCCTTAACGGAAGCATATACACTGTGACAAACCAAACATAGCTGCCACATGGAACGACGCGGAGAAGAGCGGACGTGAGTGGAGAATTTAGGAACGCGTTGACGAACCAGACGAGCCGCTGCATTCTGGTGGCATGCACAGAGGCATCCGAAGACCTGCGCACACTCGCGTAGACCAGCCGGCAGACAGAGAGTATAGCAGATAGTACTACGGGTGAGACTGCGAAAGTCGACCAGAAACCATGCGTGCTATATCATAGGGTCCAGCTGGGGACGATATTTACTCACTGCCCTGTTGAATACAAAGAGCTGTATCTGCAGCAGCGGAACAGTCTTCGTTCATCTACGGTCTCAGATTCTTGCAGATCTGAGATCGAGGGAAACCACATCGCACGGTTGCCGTGTAATGACTCTTCTTCACGTCACCAGAGTGGCGACAATCTTTATCCCGGAACGGAACGCAGTTCAGTTTGATCAAAGGTTGACGCTAATAGAGGTGGTCGCAGCACAGCACATCCCACTGAGACGATCGTCAGCTAACAAGACCAGAGTCGCGATAGACAGAACGACCACTAGCGGTCTTGAGCCGGCCGCGAAGGGACAAACCACAAGCATTAATTGGGGTGCTCCAATCCAAGTGTACTCGCAGGTGGTATGACACACCCATCCGCCCGGGCTAACTGACTGATCCGAGCGAGTTTGTGTACAGAGAGAAGAGAGGGGACCGAGGACAGAGCCCTGAGGGACCCCTGTAGATAATTGACAAGGGTCGGACTCGGACCCTCTCCAAGTTACCCTGTAGGTGCGGTCTTTGAGGTAGGAGGTGAGGAGGGAAAGTGCAGAGCCTGAAACTCCAAGTTCTTGGAGAGTGCGAAGGAGGATCTGATGGTTTACCGTGTCAAATGCAGCAGACAGGTCCAAAAGGATGATGACAGAGGAGAGGGAGGCTGCTTTAGCCCTGTGCAGTTCCTCAGAGACAGCAAGGGAGAGCAGTTTCTGTGGAGTGACCTGCCTTGAAACCAGACTGGTGCGGATCCAGAAGGGAGTTCTGATGGAGATAACAGAAGAGCTGTTTAAAGACAGCGCGTTCAAGTGTTTTAGACAGGAACGGGAGGAGAGAGACAGGCCTGTAGTTTATAACATCAGACGGGTTGAGAGTGGGTTTCTTTAGGAGAGGGTTTACTCTTGCCTCCTTGAGACTGTTTGGAAAGTGACCAGAAGTTAGAGAAGTGTTGATGAAATGGGTGAAAAACGGTAGAATATCAGGAGCGATAGTCTGAAGGAGGTTTGAGAGGATAGGATCCAGAGGACAGGTGGTAGGATGGGCAGAGGTAACGAGGGTAAGAACCTCACTTGGAGAGAGAGGGGAGAAGGAGGTCAGTGTGTGGGTGAAAGGAGGGTCTAGTGACCCAGCGGTGAGTAAAGGTGAGTCAGAAAAAAAAGAGCGAATATCATCAATCTTTTTTTCAAAGTAGTTAACAAAGTCGCTTGGAAGAAGGGAGGAGGGGCAAGGGGCTCTGGGGGGGTCCAAGAGGGTGGAGAAGATGGAGAATCGTTCTTTGGGATTGGAATAGGAAGAACGGATCTTATCTTGAAAGAAAGTGCTTTTTGCCTGAGAGATCGAAGCAGAGAAAGAGGAGAGGAGAGCCTGATAGGTTAGGAGGTCGTCAGGGTGTTTGGATTTCCACCATTTCCGCTCTGCTGCCGGAAGGATGGTTCTATTAGCACGCAGTGCGTCATTTAGCCAGGGAGCAGGAGGGGACTGACGAGCCTGCCGAGATGTGAGAGGACAGAGAGAGTCCAGAGAGGATGAGAGAGTAGAGAGGAGAGTTTCTGCAGCCGAGTTTGGAGGCAGGAGTTGGAACCAATCAGAGGAAGTTGAGAGCACCGATGAGGTAAGAGTAGAAAGGGTGAGGGAACGAAGGTTACGGTGGACAGGTGCAGAATTAGAAGAGATGAGTTTGTTATGTTTGGAAAGGGGTAGAGAGAATGATATGAAAAATGAAATGAAAAAGTGATCCAAGGTGTGGAGCGGGTTTACAGAGAGGTTAGAAGTAGTGCAGTTTCTTGAGAATATGAGATCAAGGACATTGCCAGCGTTATGAGTTGGTGGGGATGGAGACAGTGAGAAAGCAAAGACGGTTAAAAGAGATGTTAGTTCGTCTATCTTCCCTGTCTGGAGGTTGAAGTCTTCGAGAAGTACAGCGGGAGGGCCAGTTTCAGGGATGTGTGAGAGGAGATTAACTAATTCCTCCAAGAAGTCCCCCAAAGCGCCTGGTGGACGGTATAGAACAACAATGGTTAATTAGGATGGGTTACTGTGACGGCATGGAATTCAAAGGAGGAAGGAGAGAAGTTTGGTAGTTGGTAGAGGGAAAAGCTCCATTTTGGAGAGAGCAGGAAACCAGTGCCACCTCCTCTGCCAGAGGGTCTGGGTGTATGGGTGAAGGAATATGCTGAGGAGAGAGCTGCTGGTGTGGATGTGTTGGATGGAGTAATCCAGGTCTCAGTGAGAGCAAGGAAATCCAGAGACTGCAGGGAAGCGTAGCCAGAGATGAAGTCAGCCTTAGGAACAGCAGACTGGCAGTTCCACAGGCCCCCTGAAACTAGATGTTGGATCTCAGTGGAGAATGTGGAATAGACGAGAGCAGGCTGAAAATTTGCGTGAGGACACATGAACAGGAATGGAGAATATACACATGTCTTAGCAGGAGGGGACAAAAACATCAGAGACACTTAGCACAGTTAAAGTAGGATTTGCCTCCTCTTTGCCTCCCTCGTGACTCCAACAGGACTCTGACGCTCCAGGAAAATGCTGCCTAAAATGGACACCAGTCCTGATTGCTTTAATTAGTTAACTCTCTGCAGCTGATGGGCAGCAAAAGGACATTGAAAGTGGATCACTCCTGAGTTCTTATTAATGAAGCTTTTTAGTGACAATAGTTTACAATTACATTAAACCCTAGCTAATAAAGTTATGAGGTTATCCCTGTGTCTGACAGTGACAGCTTAACCCAATTCCCTGCAATGCTGCAAATTAAGCTTTGTACCCTGTATCCCATACCCCATACTATTTCCAACAATTTGTAAGGGATATTATGGCATTTTGGAACAAAAGAGCTCCATGCCACAGAGAAGTAGAACTTAAGAGCTTGAATAAATTCCTGTCTTTGGAATTTGGATTCCTGTCTTTCTGAGACATATGCTTTATATACGAGCCTGGACTGGGCCCACGCACTGCTTTATTTTCTTAGCCAGACACCCACTGGCATGTAACGTAACTGTGGTCAAAAACACAGAGAGGTTTCAGCAATGTACAGACCCCACCCCATCCGCCAACGTCCATTCAACGCGTCCCACATGTTCAGCTCACTCGTATGTGTCTGTGAATGTGAGAGAGGCTGAGAGATTCAGGAAAGAGAATAGTAGGATTTGGACCCTACCAGAAGGCCACCTCGATGGCTAGGGTTACCTCGGCTCATTCTTCCCTCCACTCTTCCATCCTTTTTTCCACATGAACAGGAAAACCCAGGCTCTCCCTCCCTCTGAGAAGCAGTGTGTAACTATATGTGTCGATGAGAGAGAGGTGGGTTGAATTGGATATGCTTGGCCTTGGGAAACCACATATAGCAGTACACCTGGCCTCCAACATGTTTCCCACAAAGATACACAGATCAGGGACGTTCATGGCCCCTCATAAAAATCTGCACCCCACTTTCATCTCCTCTTGGTCTTGCTTTGTTTCTTAGCGTCTTGCCTCTGTTCTTTCCTTCTTGTTTTTCTTAGGTTTCACTAAGTTTTGAATTCTTTCATTCCCTCTTTCTTTTTCAATCGTGCAAACATGTCAGTGGTAATTCATGTTGATAGCGGCCTTTTGTCCAAATATTTCCACTGTAACTTTAACCAAGAAATCAATGGTAAATCCTTTTAATCGAGCTGTTTGCTGAGGTGGCCACAAAGTCGTGCTTTTCTTGGCTAGTTGGCAACGACCTGTTTAAACATACGCCCCTTTCTCTGTTTAGAGTGGAGTTTTGGATTTAACCCCTCAGTCAACCAGTCATCACACCTGATGGGAACAGATAGACTGAATCTGCTTAAGCAGTCAGAGTTGGTCTTGGCTGCAAGTGTAGCATATGTGTGGGTGGTGTGTATGTGGAATGGATATACAGTGTATTAGTGTGTGTTTGTATTGTGCTCATGGTTTGAGTGTGATCCATGTGCAGTGTGTAGATGTACACACAGTACACTAAGTGTGCTTCTATAGTGTGTACAGATGTTTTTCTCATTTGTCACCTCTATACATGCAATTAAAACTTTGTCGCTAAGATTTGAAATGATTGGTCGAGTTTGAGATAGATTGTTGTTGTAAGATCAAAAGATGGAGGTTTTAAATCAATGGTAAATGAAACTCATCTACATGTAGACTTCAAGGCCGGGGATCGAATCACAGACCTTCAAACGAGTGGATAACTGATCCAGCTCCTGAGCCACAGTGCTGCTGGATAAATATCATCTGATTCTGCCTTTGCTACTCAGAATGGACAGTTTTTATTTGTTTGTTTACAAGAGGTCACTTGTCACTTTAATATTCACCGACTTTAACTTTTAAGCAAGCAACAAATCCTGTTGTTTCTATGGCAGAAAAAGTGTATACCTTTTTAAGCATATCTTTATTTTTTCATTTTGTGTCAACAATCTGTGTGTGTGAAAACTTTTTTAGCTGTTACATATTACCACTAGCAGACTGCATCCTTGTACCATGCATAAATACTTAAAAGTCTATATTAAAGGTTGCAAGAACAGGTTAAAAGTGTTGAATGAGGAAAATCGCTACAGTGCCATAAGAAAAAAATCTATTAGCCTTGCAAATTAATCTGTTGCTTGGTCCGTACTATTTGTCATTGCTTTATTTGTTTTCTATTCATGTGTCTTTTCATGTTGACTTTATTAATGAAATGAATCATACCAGTACATTTTCCTTGCCTTACTGATGAACTATCTACAGCGATGATGTTCTGAAAATGAGAATTAACAGTTAAGGCATCACAGACACGCACACAGTCCTCTTGGTCTATTCACGCATATGATCCCAATTATAGAATGATATACACAGCCTCACTTTCCCCACTGACTGATGACTGTGGGATTTTAGAGAATCAGCCTTGATGGCACACACACTGACACACACAAGGACTAATACTTGTAATTTGGTGTCTCCAGAAGGATACATGTTACGCATACATGAACTCAAATGCTGTTTGACATAACTCATAACCTACCCACCTATTTCTTCAACCACACACAACCATAATCTCTCTCTCACACACATGCACACACACACACTCACACACAGTGCAGTCTGTTCTCATCTGCAGGCCGTCCCAGCCCACAGATGTTCCCTCTCAGGGTGATCTCCAGGATTTGGGGAGTGTTTTGAAGTGTCGGGCCAATGACGCGCTGCAAAGCCCCCTAGATTTCAGTGGCGGGTCCTAAAAGAGTATTTGCCCTACCTGCTGAACTCCACAGAGATGCCAAACTTTGACTAAACACAGTATCTGAAGGGACAAAAATGAGCGTGCGCTTGTTTGTATGAATAGAAAGACTAATTAATTCTCTATTGTAGGAATTTTAGGTCTGTGGACCTCCCTTATGTAAAGATTTCTTGTTGGCAAACTGCCTCTGATACACATGTTTTCTGTTCCCTCTATATTGACCCCATTAACATCCTAGTTCCCCTGATAGTTGATATATTTTGTAATGTCGGCCTCTCATATGTATGGGCCAATGGTGAAAGTTCCCAATAAATCCCTGAAAAACCATTTTTATACAAATCTGCATTTGTTTTGGTCTGCTGCTCACTTTGAACCTTTTTCACATTTAAACGTTTTTTTTATTTATTGACCAGCAAACATGACGGCAGGCTTTTGTCTTTATTATACTCTGGAATAGTAACAGTCAGTGTCAGTGTTGTTTTTCATTCTTTCCCTGAGGGCGGTGGATGAAAACACTTAACCAGACAAAATTAGCACCATACTGCAATGTATTTTTATCTGTCATCATGTGTACACATCCAAATGGTTTTGCTTTGATAGATACCACACATCAGAAGGATACAATAATCAGAAAAATATCAAACTAGTCCAAACTCAACAGACTGTCAGAAACATTTCACTTTAATTAGTTTACGGAAAAAAAACCTGTAAATGCTTTCTTAATTTAGTTTTAGACAGATTCATATCAATTTGTGTTTACTACAACGTTTTTCATGTTCATTGGACAACAAACACAGTCATGCTTTTCCAAACCATGACCTTTCCAGCACAATTCAAAACTCTGTTGTGTCCCCGATTTGGTTTGCATGAAACTTTAGTGTTGCACAGGATGACCAACAGGTTTTCTTCAACAACCTGCTTCTGCAGATTCGTTCTCCAGCAGGATACGCCCAATACTTCCCAGGATAGGGTGAAGTTCTGTTCTAGGCCCTTGTCATATCAAGCCTACATTTCGGCAACTCTTATCTGGTGTGCCTGGTTGTTCCAAAGAACCTCTGTTGTTCATGTAGAATGCAGGTAAGTCTTCAACCTACCAATGTTCTTCCACGCTTCAAGTCTCCTCTGATTCCTTGACTAGATCCCGGTTGCTGCTCAAATCTGATTCGAGAAACTGGTTGCTAGCTTAACGTAAATGGTGGCGACCCATCCTGCATCCAGGACCGGGAGTGGAGTGCACCAGCTGGGCGTAAAAAAGTAGGTCTTAACTCTAACGTCGGGCTTAGCCAATTTATACCTCATTCACACCAACGCAACTCCGGTTCAAGCTCCGTGCTAGAGCTTTTCAGGTTCAGAACCGTTCTTTGGTTTAGCTCCGGCTCTTTTCACACCGCCCAGAGTCCGACTGGTGCTGCGTCATTGCGTCATCGTTTGCGTCATAACGTAACCGTTTGCATGCCTGCTTCATAAAGCCAAAGCGCGCGGAAACCCCTCACAGCTGACACCGACAACAACAACAATGGCCGATTGTGCTCCAGCTTCCTCTGTACCTCTTCGGAAGACCAGATTCCCAGTAGGTAGCTGGTCTCTTCAGTGGACCACTGCTGCTTGTTAAGTTTCTCCATCGTTGTGTACAAACTGGATAAAACGCCGGCTTTTTGTTATTGTTCAGGAGTTGATCCCGAGGGACTTGGGCCTACAGACTCCATTGATGGATCATGATATACAAATGACACATGTTTAGTGTCATTGTGATTCAGCCTTATGGTAAAATCATTTCTGCTTTGACTGTGGGTTTATTTTAATCTGAGGCAAGCTGAATATGCTTCAATGCAGACCCATTTTAGGGTTTCAGAGTATGTGGTTATTTTGGCTTTTTTCCCTTTGAATTGAATTGAGAATAAAGAGGCCATTAATGATTTGATCATTCCTACCATTACCATGGGAAGAGGAATAGAAGTGGTTGCCCAACTGTGGTTGTGCTTTCACATAGTCGAACTGACGGTGCAGGGCCTATTCCAGATCTTGATTATACACTGCAAACTCCCCAAGAGGAGCAGAATATTAATGGCAAATCATTGTAATTCAAGCTTTCGGGAATGGAGATCTCCAGGAACGTGTTTTCTCTCAGCTAAAAGGCATACATGTAGAATATCTGTGCATTTTCATTTGGATTTGAAGCAAGGCTGTCACAGAAATTAAACGACCAGGGTCATTTTGTTGCCCTGAGCTTCTTGGTTTTGCAACTTTTGTTATGTAACCCTTTTGATTCAGCAGTGCTCACTGCAGATGAAGAATGTACACAACTAAGAAGGAGCTGGATCTTTACCAAGCTTTCAATATGTTTCCATTTTGATCCTCTGAACCCACACTGGAAACACAAGGCTTTGGCCAAGATCATTTTTGAAACAAGCGCATACGAGTGAATGTTACAACTTACAAACACGTTTTTCTTTTGGTAACATACAGAATGGAAAAGGAAAGAGCAGAGTACTTAAGGACTTACTATAAATGACTTTTTTGAAATAGATCACCTCCTAGCTGGATCAGGCTTTGCTGTTAGGAAAACAATAATTTTGGTCCACTTATTTTGATGTTGTTTTGTGTTTGATGTCTATAAAAATCCCTTATGGGGTTTGTTGTTAGAATGTTTGTAGTCAACAACTATTCCCCAAAACTTAGTCAACTAGCCCATAAATCAAAGGAGATTATTATTTCACTTTTTTACCAAATAAAACTCATACATTTCGGTCAAATACAACTAGTAAAAGGTTACCAATTTTGGGGGGACCTGATTGGTGTTTTGTCAGTGCTCGATTTGCTTTGAGTTGCTGTTTACAAATGATAGGACTAAACCCCCAGGAAGTTTTGGAGGAACCGTTTTGAAAGCAGTTACAAAGTGGCTGCTTTCTTGTAGGGAGAACAGGAGTTATTATGTATCTCAATATTTATTATTTTACCATTTTCAAACGTTAAAGGTATGTCAACCTCCAGTCAGTTCTACAATGTTTGTTGTAGTTGGGCATTTAAACGCACAGTGACATTTCCTTCTGCCACTTGCTGATTATGCTGTTGTCTGTTGCTTCAGCGCCCCCCACTTAAAGTCACAAGTGACAACTATGACTTGTGTTTAAGTAAAAAACAACTACTCACAACACCCTCAGTTGGATGTCAGCTGTAGTTGCATTGCCAATGATTTATTATGGTACCATAGTAAACAAAGAATCAAGCTTTTGTCTAGTGGGTTTTCTTACTAGATGTGCAATTCCTAGCAGTAGGTTGTGTATAGGCCATCACCCCCCCACACACAAACTTGATGACACAATTTGGTGTTGTGGTTGGTGGGATCCCATTGCAAGATGGCCATGGTTTCCAGCTCTGATTAATGCTTCAACAATTCATATTCAAACCAAAGAAGAGTTCATAAAACTTCATGATCAGGACATTGCAATGCCTTGCTATAACTTAGTGAATAAAGATGATTACAACAATGAGTCACATGATGGTTGGAATTTATGAAACCTCTACATGAATAATAATTGTTCATCAACCAATCACTTGATATGTATGAGTTCTATTCCCTAATTATACAGAATGCCTTGGTTTCTGTGGTTCTGAAATGTTCCTGAGTCAACACAGTGTGTAACCATCTCTCCAGGCCATGGTGGATGTGTGTGTCTGTGCGCTTTTAAAGGATGAGGATGGTATTCATTGAGGTTTGAAATGGGAAACAGACTAGCAGAAACTCTTCCAGGGGTGATTATATCTGTGGGATAGTGGGGTCCGTCCAAATGTGTGTGGCGTCCTTGTCTTCATCTGCTTCCAAATGCCCCTCGGAGGTCCAGAGCTTCATACCTGTGTCTCTTGATATTCAGTGGCAAGCGACTTCAATGGCTCTGGCCTTTTGTCTTTGGATGGAACTATATAAATTAGAAGACTGCCCATCGTCAGACCTGATATTAATAAGAAGAGATCATTAGAATATTACCAATGCCAAAGAAGACTGATAAAATAGCAAGAAGAACTCCCACAGAAACCACAAATATATGACTTAAGGATCGAGATTATCTCAATAAAACATGAGTAAAGACATGTTTAATGGGAATATGATACTCCTGTATCCTTGCCATGTTACTAATAGTGTGGGTTTGCGTGCATGTCCATTATTCTGAAACACATTAGTAGTAACTTCCTGTCTGTTTGCCCACATGATGTTGGTGGTCCTGTCTGGATGCTGGTGCCTCCTTTTTGCTCGGAGTTATGTGGAATTCTTTGTTTTGTTTTCTTCTAGATCAGAAACAGGCCCTGCATTCACCCAGGCCCCTATTAGGAACAAATTCAGAGACTATTTTGCTTTGATTACTTCAAGATGAAAATTTGGGCCTAATCTGTTACCTGTTTATCAGTGGCGCATTAAGACCGCATAATTAAAATATGGAGAATTTGTTCTGGAAGAGGTGTGTCTAAGCCGTTATTCCCTTTCAAGTTATGAAAACCATGAAAACAACCTTTCCAGTTCCTTATTAACATGACTTCAACACACATGATTAGATGGTGAAACATTGAATAATTTCATGTTGTTTTGTGTATACTGTTTGCAGATGACAGCTGGCTTTTCCAAACTGTTTATTTAAAAATCAGATGCATGATGACCCTTGCGCAGTGCAATGTGTAATGGAAAGGCCCACGGGGGCGGGACAAGTTGTGTTTTGTAAATGTTTTTTATGCAAGATGCTTTCCCACAGGAAACAAACCAACTCTCTAGAGAGCAAGGGTCATCAATTTTTTTTTTAGGTCAAGGACCTCTTACCTGAAAAACAGACGGTGCAGGGAAACACTCCATATAAAACTGAGTAGCATATTAATCTCTAGGCCAATGAAGTGTAGGGTGGCCAAAATTACATTTATAATGAACAATGCCCGCCCCCCCCCACTGACACTTTACCTCAGCCACATCATAGACTCTATGCATTACATTAATGCACACAATGTAAAACATTATTTTGTATTACAGCTGATTTTTATTCCATATTTTACTCCTCTATTTCATTCTATGTATACTGTTATATTTTACTATAGATTTTTAATAATTGTTCTAGTTCTCTACCTGTGTTTTTAATTCTTGTTTGAATGCACCACGACACCAAGTCAAATTCCTCGTACGTGTAAACCTACCTGGTAATAAACCTGCTTCTGATTCTGATTCTGATGCATTTTAATGGTGCATATACGACTTGCCATATTCAAAACAATTTCAAAAAAAAAATATTAACAGCCTGCAGTAACGAAGTGAATTCTTGTGGAAGACCCACACTCTTGAATGCTGGTCAGCGTGGTTACGTTTTGTTTATACTGAGACCTTTGTGCTGTTTGCCTACTGTTGTCCTACGATGCTAGTTGAGCAGAATGTCTATGCACCTTTAAATACCTCCAGCCACAGATTGCCAGTTTTCTTGGATGAATACACAGCTTCTCCCATTAGGATGTTCATGGCATCCAGTCATAATCCGAACCGCATGTCGGAGTCTTGGTTCCATTTGCTACTATCCTCATTCCTTTTCTCTTTGATTCCCACTTCCTCTTACTCTCTCTTCCTGACCCTGCAGCTGTTTTGGGGGAATATTTTCTTTGTTTCTTTCATTCTCGTTTTGATCACACTGTCTTTAAATATGACCTGGTTGAAGAGGGTATGTGATGCTTATCTCTTAGCCTCTGATCCTTTACCTTGTTTAAAACCTCTCCCACTGGCAAGCAGAGGTGTGTATGTGAATATGTGCACGTGTGTATGTTGTGTACCAGGTCCGTCCACTCTATTCAGCACATCTGCGCCGCAGCTGAACACTCCTTCGGGCAACGTCTGCACTGTTTGGTTTTCAACATCTTGTATGTGTGTATGTGTGAGTAGGGATGTGTGTGTTTATGTACACTCTATAAGATAAGACAACCTTGAACAGGATAAGTGATTTAGAAGGAGGATGGGTGGATGTCTTTCATGTCTAGGCATGTGTGTTTGTGGTTTTTTCAACTTAAATCATGATTATAGTGTGTTTGAATGTGTGCATGTTACATATGTAGAACACAGGTGGACGTCAGTCCTTTATGAACCCATTCACCCCTACTTTCATATGTCTTCCATACCGCCCCAAGGGTCCTACAGAGCTAATATTTTGTTAGGTAACCAAATTAAGCCAATATGAGGGAACTGTACATTGCAGACATTGCTGTTTCTTTTATTTTGAGCTTCAGGATCACACCAAGGTCCACAGACAGCGATGATGGCTGTTTTTGGGAACTTCTCATACACGGCGCCTTCAGACTCTCATGCAAACTTTAAATACTTGGCAGGCGTCAAGGCCTGTGTGAGCCGTGCCAGGTGATTGTCTTTTTTCCCTGTGTATTTTCTTAATATTCAGGTATAAATATTTATTATATAACGAAACAGAACAGAAGAGGTTGTTTGTGTTCTCTCCCTCAGATCCCAGATGGATAATTTGTTCATCTGTTATGGTTTTAATCGATAATTCAGAACTTTGAACATCATTTTAAAATCATATTAGCTGTACAGAGCATGGGGTTTTGCTTTTCTTCACTTATGAAATTCAATAAAAATATTTAAAAAATACTTTTGTGTGCTGATTTGGGATTCAGTGGGATGGAATTTAAAAAATTGCTTTCTCATACGAATACACATGTGCCTTGTTTGCTTCCTGGCTGAACTACTGAATTGTTTTGCACATCAACACAGTGTGTGATTTTCATTTCTCACACTTTTGCGTTGCCTTGTAAGCAAATGTCTTCAGTCCTCATTTGACTGCTTACAATACAAGTTTGCCATCAAAACAAAGCTGTTGCAATACACATCTGTATGTGGGAACATTTTCAATTGTGGGTAAGTTTTGTATACCAAAACTCTAATCCTATTTGGTTCAATGGCCTTTTTTTCTTGTAGGTTTTCCATTTCCATACCATTTCTGGGTGGGTGGGCATGACAGATAGTGTCTTATGTCACCTCAATTTCAAAGGCCCTACAGGCAGTTAATCAGCCAGGATAATTACATTATAAGCTGTTACTTATCAAAGTCAGACTGAAGCCTCCTTTGTGCTCCAGTCAATCCTCACAGTAAATACAGTACAGAGCTAAATCCCCAACCCAGTCTCAAGGCATTTCGTGTTATAGTCACGACATTTAATCTATTGATTTGTGTTCACCAACACGATTTTCCCCTTTTTTTCGTGTCAGAACGATTTTAAAAGCAATGTATTTCTATTGGTAGTATGTTTCGTGCCTGCACCACGTCTTTTTGTCTGGTCGGGTCTTGGAAGACCGGGAGCTGTGGGGTTCATAAAAACATTTTTTTACTCAATATGTTTTTGCCGTCAGCGGGGAAAAGAAATAGGGCTCAGAGCCTCAGAATACTGAAATCTGTATTTTTTCAATCTTTTTTTCCTTCTAATTTGTTATTCTTTTCTAAATAACACACTGTTATTTACTCAATAAACAATTATCCTTGTTTTTATTTATTTGTTTAATTCTATAATCTTGGGCTTTTTTGGCGTCCGCCAGGAACTGAATTTCAAAATAAAATAACCAGAAACAGATACACAGCCACTGAACTGATTACCCAAGATCCTCAGCTATGGTTTAAGCTCGGTGATTGGATTGTTTAGCCGCAATGCACGTAGGGATATGGTGTTAATGCGATATGAAATCCGAAAAACATTTAAAAATAATAAATAAATAATAATAATTAATCTGAGTGTACTTGCTTTTCTCTTTGAAAGTCATCACATAACGGCATTGTAATTCACGGTTCGGCTGCATTACATATTACACATCTGCCTAGTTATTTATTTATAGAGCCCTGATTAGAGGACAAACTGGAAGAAATGCCGCCGAAACTGAATATGTGACGTGAATCATAAATATATCACACAATACGTATCCTTGCAGTATCAATAGTAATTCGGCTGACTTTTATATTTGATCCAATAGAGTGCCACAGTGACGCATCCTAAAACCCGGAAGTAAACTCCTTCCGGTTCCTTCTACAAAAACCAATGCAATTTTTTTATTTCGAGCTATTTTCCAAAATTCTATGGAGAAATTGCATTGGTTTTTGTCGAAGGAACCGGAAGTGGTAAAATGCTAACTTACTTCCGGGTTTTAGGACTCGTCACTGTGTCACTCTATTGGTAGATAGGTTATATTTACACCATAACGGTGCACAGCTGATAGAAAATGATTTGTAGTTTTTAAAGATATTATTGATTTTATTTGAATTAAAGAATATAAATACTGAGTTGAGAATAGTCAGGGGTTTTGGGTGATGGGAGACACATCTGTGGAATCAGAATTTCAATAGCTTACCATTACATGACGGATATACCTTTCTGTCTGTGATGTTTTACAAATCAGATATTAATGTGTAGAACTACAACATGTGAAATAATATAGAAATATCCTGTAAAATTATGTGAAAACATGAATAAAACTACACATCTTCAGATGTTATACATACATAAGTGTCCTACACTAATAATACAAAGTTATTATGGTATTGTATGCTGTGTGTACCTTGTGTGAAAAACATATTAAGAGTACATACAAACAAAATAGGGGGAAAGTAGAAGGTCAATGATAGAAATATAGAATATAAAAAATCAAGAAGATATTATAAGTGATCTCTACAATAAAACAGTTTAGTGCAGGATGTACAAAGATATTAATAGGAGGATGTGCAAAACAGACAAACTAATTAACCTTTATTTAAACATTAAAGAATAGGTTAAGGTCTTCTTTTAAATAAGAAAAAAGCTTTGGGGGTATCTACAGATAAATATTAAGCCTGACAACGTACTTAACATCTAATATATTGCTTTCCTGCAATGTTAACTATGTTGAAGCACTTATTTTACCTGATATCATACATATGAATTATACCCTTATGTATATAGATAGTATAAGAAATGTGCAGAATTTGACAGTTTAATGGTGGAGGTATACACAGATGTCTTGTTGAGGAACCTGCGACCCAAGTTTTTCATTAATTGCATAACTACACCGTAGTTGTGTATATGATATGTCAATACACCTTAGGAAATTTTGAAAGGGATGTGCAAAATAGTCATTATACATTCTTTAATTAACTATTAGTAGAGAATAACGAGTAATGAATATACTTTATACGGATCTGCAGATAAATGTTTAGTCTTCTTAAGCACCAACTAATATCTCGCCTGATTTTTGGCACTTGACAATCACCTTCCCTGAATTTTACACAGGTGTAACTAAAGTCTGATTTAAGGGTTGTTTATATTTCACATCACTAATCAGTATCTGCAAAGTAACTAAAACAAGTGTAGTGGAGTAAAAATACCAGGTTAACCTCTGAATTGTAGTGGAGTAGAATTACAAAGTAACAATGAGCTGTCATGTGGGTACATATTACCATTGCTTCCCCCTCCCTCTGGAACTCACTCCCCCAACCGATCAGAGGCTGCACTGACCTCACCACCTTCAAAAAAACTCACAAAAACTCACCTCTTCAATCTGGCTTTTAAAGTGTGATAGTTTTTGTATTATTTGACTTTAACTTTAACTATATATATTTATTTGTTATTTTCTTTTCACTATATCTGTAAAGCGTCTAAACAAAAAAGTGCTAACAAAATAAATCTATTATTAATGCTGCCCATTATGGACACAAGCAATTTTCACCCATTTATTAATTATATGTTTTAAATTTGATAACACCAATTTGTTTAATACTGGCAACATCTAATTGTGGGAAAAACGAAAACGTTCCCTGTAGAGACGTCCCATAGAACATTTTGTGAAACACAATAGCCAGCATGTGTAGTTCTGGGGGAGGAGGGACGTTCGATTCCAGNCCCCCTCGCAGTGAGGGTGCAGCGAGCCGTATGCAGAGTGGAGTGCGCGTGCTGGGGTGTACGGTTTAACCATGTCCTGGATGTAGGAAGGGCCAGATCCATTCGGATCTGGCCCTTCCTACATCCAGGACATGGTTAAACCGTACACCCCAGCACGCGCACTCCACTCTGCATACGGCTCGCTGCACCCTCACTGCGAGGGGGACCCAAGTTCCCATCAGCAAAAACACGTGGGTTTGCTATCCTGGCTCCAAAATGGTGGAATGAGCTCCCCATTGAAATCAGGACAGCAGATAGCTTACACATCTTCCAGCTCAGACTGAAAACTCATCTCTTTCGACTCCACTTCGAGCAATAAAATGAAAAAAAAAATGTAGTTTAGATACCAACAAAGCACTTATATACTAACAACGGACTGGCTTATCTAAAGCCTATTGAGTATCACTTGAAATTGTTTGGCTCTATGAAACCTAATGTATGATTCTGTTTTCTTCAAGTTTGTATCTTCTTGGTCGAATGCACTTATTTTAAGTCGCTTTGGATAAAAGCGTCAGCTAAATGCAATGTAATGTAATGTAATATTTGTATGTATCTATATCTGGTATTCACTTTCTTTCTGCTCTCTCCATCATTGTGTCCTGCTCTTTCCTCTTCACTCCATCTTCCCCTTTCTCTCTTTCTTTTTCTCTCAAGAGGACACTGGCAGACCTCTGCATTAGTGCTCTGATCCGGAAGAGGGCTTATGGGAGGGATATGGATTCCATAAAGCACTCGGCTCTATAAACGTCTCCCAATCCACATTCAGCACCTGGCTAAATATTATCCCAGCAATGCTTTGGTGACGTCCTCAGAAAACAAGAAGGTATCGTCTGATGAAAAATGCTCTGTTTTGATTAATGCATTCCTCCAAATGACATGAAGTTTACGATGATAGGAATGGCAGATTTACTACTTGAAAACCTGATCAGCTTATCAGCTGTAGCTAGCAAGCTAATTAGGCTAGCGTTTACTCCATGAGTAGCCTAGAATGAAAACACTGTCTCCAGCTGAAGCATGCTAAAAAAATCCCAATTTCAATAAAGAGCAGGACAGAGAGGCTAACATTTACCCAAACTGCAATTGCAAAGGACCGTCTGGGAAATACTACAGAGTGGACAAATGTGGTAAGTAAATGATGTACTAAAAAGTAAATCATGGTTATTACTTAAGGAAGTCATTGCCGGACATGCTTACAATTGCATCATATATTTACAGTTAGATAGAGCAAATAAACACACTGTTTAATGCATTCCTTGCACTTTTGTCTAAAATAAATCTTACAAAGCCTGATGTGCCTAGTTATGGATGCTTGAACAATGGTTATTATTTTTGACAACTCCGCAACTATACTAGGACCTAACAGTTAGAAATGCTAAACTGACATGAGTCTTATCAACCATACAAAAAGACCACATCTTCAAATGACCACAATGAAAGTTCACAAGAGGCACATGAGGGCATGGTACCTTATGGTTACCCTGAGTTCAGTTTCCTGTCAGCAAAACAAACCACTGTTAGAGCTTTTGTGAACACCTGTGTCGACACGAACTCTGATCTGCTTATCACGGTACATCTTGTACAAAGATGATTTACATTTGAATGAGACTAGATGTCATAAACATCCTGTTCCTTATTTTGATTTTCAGTTTTCTATGATGTAACCAATTAGTGACAGCACATTTGGACTTAAATGAAAACACACGAGTAATGAGGGTCCTTGGCTACTGTGCATGAGAACCAAAGAGCTTCAACAGCCGCATGTGACACTTAGCAAGGCCTCCACATGGAACAACTTATGTCCACTCTCTGTCTGCCAGAGTGGTTTGCATTTGGAAGTACAACCTCAGTCGTGTTTATATGATTTGATGATAAGTATGTCTTAAGTCTCAGCCATACTGCACTGTTAAATAATAACTTCAGGCTTACTAGAAAAGAAGTAGACAAAAACATGGAAATTCCCATTTGCCTAAATTGATAAAAAATATATTAATTACTGCCTGATAACAATTAATAACATTCCACTGGCTTGCAAATAAAAAACCTGTCGTGTTGCGGCCTTGTTATATTTCAGTCAATCCAATCCTGACAAGACATTTCACAGGAAGACAACAGATCGCTATCTAGATTGCATTTCATAAATAAGATTTTCCCTTTAGTTCAATCACATAACCAGGCTCAGAAGTCAAACATGCTCATTTTTAATGGCCTTTGGCAGCGCAGAACTACAACAAAAAACTCTCGGGTTTCCACAGCTGCACTCTGCACGGTCCACAACTTGGGAAACCGATTTGGAGGAAGGGATCCAAGATAGAGACACGATCAAGTGGACTTGATGCGACCTGGACTACCTCAGCCAGTGCACACTGACAGTGATGGAGAAGAAAAACAAAACGCTGGAGGGAGGGAGAGGAATCGCAGAGGAAATGAATATCTTACAGTAACACATGGTGTGAAAGAAAGAAATGTCTCTCTCGCTGACCTTGTGTTTTTCATTCCTCCCCTCTCATTCCCTCTCATTCCCTCTCTCCCTTCCCTTCCTCCTCCACCCCTCACTTGCGCTCCATGGTGATTGAAATATGCAAGCGTAATAGTCTGGGAATCGAGAGGTTTATGAAGGAAAGTGCGTTTGGGCTAGGCCTGCTATGCAGCGTTACATCTGTGTTGAAGACCAGTAAAAGATAAATATGCTCTTCAAACCATGACAAAAAATGGAATCATCACTTTGAAACTGTAACACCATGGAGAGAAAATTATGGAAAGGAGAAGCTGAGTGAGTTGGAGATGTGGATGGAGCAAGATTTTTAAAAAAGCAAATTATGCTGCTAAGAAATTAGTAATGGGAGACTTGCTTTGCTGTGGTTTCTCTACATGTACAGAGTGCAGACCTCAGACCAATTTCACTCAATTTGGCCAAATCATATCTCTTCTAATCAACTTTCTCCCATATCTGATATCTTTAAATAGCCAAAAATCTCCCTGGTATTTGTCTCTCCAGTTTCACTTAGAACGTGGCTACGGTAATCTGGGCAGTGTGATGACCGATGTTCTCCTCCTCTGCAGAAAAAGCTTTGTTAGCCCTCACTCACCCAGACAAGAATAATAGAAGCCAATTATCTTGGGCCAGCGACCTCATAATTATCTTTGGGATCCGTTCCCACCAAAGTTTTCAAGAGAAACCAATTGGGACCCTCAATTAGTTTAGATTGATGAATCTTAAAATTTATTTTTGTAAAATCAAGAGGAAAAAAGTGTCTCTTGAAGCAAAAATAGTAAAACCGTCAAAATATTTCAACTCAATCTGTATGTTTTATCTAAAAGAGTCTAACAATATGAATGATCTCAAGGCATAGTGTGCTCTGCAATTGTCCTAATTGGAAATATGCTGCCATTACTCTAAGGTGGCTTTCTAAAAACTCATTATGTAAACTAGTTTGAGCATAAACCAGTCTTAAATTGTGCCAACTGTCCAAAGATAATAAGTTGTACCTAGTTAAGCTCCACAATGTATTACATTAGGTTTGGATCGTTTTTACAATGTCCTTTTATGCTGTTACGCAATTTGACTGATCTGAATTGGCCACACATTTCCTACGCCATGTTGACAAGTGCATCCCACTTCCTTTTTCCTACAGTGTCCTCATCTGTCAGCTGTGGCAGGCATCCACAAATCTCCCAGTCCCTCGATGCCCTAAAACAGCAACATTAGATCGGAAACATTGGCACCATCCCACTTTCAAATATGTAAGTGGCTGTTTGAAGGTTAACTGATGCGTGCTTGTTGCAATATACATTCAAATATGAAGATGTTTGATGATTCCATTTTACTGAAAAATATGGACACACAAAAAGAGAACAAATATGGATTTAAGGTCTATCAAGATTTGGAGAATAATTGTGACTGCTGTTTAGTGTTAAAAGCATACTTGTCCTTTATATCACCAGTAGCAAGGGCGGGTCTCCAGGTGGTGTTGCTCACATCACACCACCATCATTTTAGTTTCAAGCCCACCACACACTTAACATAAATGCCAAATACGGGAAAATGGAAACATCAGATGCAACTTTCCAAACATGTCACTAGCTCCTATTTTTAGATACAGTGCACCTTTTATAAAGGAGGTAAACAACTCTATAAAGAGGTGCTAATGAATGACTCACTCTTCGTGAAACCCTCTACTGCACTTGTCATTCTTTCCTTGCTGATTCAAGCACCAGACCTTACACTACTGACCACAGTCATTCTGTTATTTATGTAGTAGCCAAAAATACTGGTGGTCATGCTTATTCTCAGTTTCTAACTTGACAACCCTCTCTTGTTCCACTCTTTGAAGGGTTCCTGGTCATGGACTGGAAAAAAACCTTGAATGATTTTGGATTTTTTTTAATTATTATAGCAAACACAAAAAACTATTAACCTTATAAGTACCTACAGTTTAATATTTGGACACTATAAAAATGTCTTCCTAATATTAAACTTGCTTAATATATTCATTCGCACTAAACCCAACTGTGAGCAACATTGTTCAGGTTCTGTTGTAAAAATATGTTTATGTGAGCTAACATGTACAGTGTACAAAGCCTGCTTGCAAATGGCATTATTACACAATGTACGTTTTTCAAAATAAATAAATTAATAGAGATGATAAACGTCCACAGTGACAGATGACCATTTCATGTCTGTTTTGCAGCATACACCAATGGTAGAAAAATTCAGTATATGCTATGATTATACAGTATGTTAAATATGAATCTACTGAGGTGCCTAATGTAGAACACAATGTGAGTGTTGTGTTGCATGCAGGGGGGTCAGGGGTCACTGAGGTGTGAAAGACACTGGTTTAGGGAGGTGAAACTGTAGTTGAAGGCACCTTGTTATAATTACACACTTACGTTCAAACACAAATTCCTTCCGAATACATTCACCCCCTGGGTTCTTATTTTATGTTCTTTTCCTCTCCTCACCGGTGTCCGCCAATCTCCGTTATATCCCCCCCCACTGACATGTTTTCCCAGATCTGGTGTTGTTGCTAAAACGGTTAGAGCTGGAAAACCAAACAAAGCATGACACAGCACTCCATCACCTGGCCTGATGATGTCATGACATCATAAAAACGCTGCTGAGCCTACAGCCCCACCCTTCTGACAGCACATGTCAAAGATTGGTGAGCCATGAGGGCAGGTGTGTGTGTGTGTATATGTTAAAATCAGTGACATATTTTGAAGGTTGAGTAGTGACAGGGCATGTTTTTAAGACCCCCCCTTCGTGTTGTAAAGTTGAACCAGACCATGCAGCACCGGAGCTCGGTGTGAATGGGGGGTTGTGTCTCTGAACAGTCCACTCTTTGAGCCACCATTACCAGGTCCAGCCTAGCGGATCGAGCATTCATGGCGGAGGTGTCGCCATCAGGATGGTAGCGGTCTCTGGCCCCAGGTGTTGGAGTACAATTAGTGTTTCAACTGAATTCTGGTTGCAGGATATCCCATTACTACAGCACCATAAGTGAGATCACTTATGAATCACCTTTAACCATTAGAGTTTTGAACCTGCTGTCACGAGGATTTAAGATTTGGGATTTATTTAGTGTTGCGCAAGTTACTTTGATCAATATACAAACCAATCAGCTGTTTTAATAGTTTCTATTGGGAAAACGGTGTAAAAGCTGTGGATAAATCCAAACATAAATGTCAAATGTCTGTTTTTGTCAACTGTCAAGTGGGAACGAAGTATTTTTTGTAGTACTGTAAGTTGCTTTGTTTCTCTTATTTTCCTACGATACTGTTATGTTTGGCTGTGAATAAGAAATATGTAGAACAGACCATCCATTTCTATTTATTTATTTAGAAAGGGGCAGATCATATAAGATTATTTTCTTCTCCCTGCTCCTTTTGGCTCAATGGTGTGTTTACAGAGGCATGTTTTGTAAACAATTAGTAGACATTAAGTTGTGCATACCATGAACGGAACAAATTTAAATTAAATTAAATGTCAAATTACTGCTGCAAGAAAATACAACAAACGTTAACATGCTTATGTTTAGCAGATGATGTTTGCCATTTTACTTTATGCGAATAACATGATAAATCTTTCGCATATCATTTGTGCAACATGTTTTGGTCATATACGGAAATGGTGCTAAACGATAGATTCCCAAAATGATTATGAATCATCCTGAGAAAGACAATACGTGGTAAGTTCCATATTTCTTGGCAATCAATCGGCCCCTTGTGCAATCTATAGCAATAAATCAACTAGTTGTCAAGGAATCAAATTTGAAACCCACAAAGTGACCATTATGGTGGTATCAAAGTCATGGGATAACGGAAATCAACTAAATATATCCTACAGGGACGACAATGTCTGCACATAATGTTTTGGCAATCCATACAACAGTTGTAGAAAGTGTTTAATCATCTGTTCAATGCGCTGATTTGTGGAAGGAATAGTATGCATAGAAAGGTTTTTTTGGATTCATTACCATGTGGACAAAGACATGAACTGGTTACTCATGCCAGATGAATGTTCTGAGAAACTAAGAAAGCGGCTACGGTAAGTCTTCATTTTTTTACTCACAGCATCATCGATTTGAAGTCATTCACACCTGCCAAGAAGGAGATAAAACAGAGGACAAAAAACAGATAAAAGTGAAGAGAAAAATGTGAATGTTGGATGCTCTCTACAGTTGGAGTCATACTTTTTTCTTCCAAAGCACATCTCTGAGGACATTTGAGTCTCATTCAGTCGGCTCCCCTGGCTTTTATATCCACTAAAAATGTCTCCATGGTGCATGCTGCATACCGAGAGCAAAAGAAACCAAATGTGGTATTCTGAAAATGGATTGTTTTCAGTTATCATGTTTCGTCTTTCCTTTGTTTCTTTGGAATATAATTTGGTTTAACTGATTATAGCTACATTTCTGAATCAAAGGATCGCCTTGATGGAATTACAGACGTGGAAATAGGAAATAATGACATAGTCTCATAGCATATTACCAACAAAATCGGTTCATTGTTACTGTGAAACATAAACCACATTGTGCTCAGATGATGGCCGGAAAGACTAACGAACACAAGGAGAATTTCTCTCAGTGACAGTTTAGGCCCGGACACACCAAGCTGATTTTGGCCGTCGATAGATGTCTGGCCGTCGATGAGCGTCCTGTCGCCCTGCTCAGATTGGTGTGTCCCGCACCGTCATGTCTCAAGGCCAAATAAATCACTCTGATTGGATGTTCAGCTTCGCGAATCAGTGCATGAGAAGCGAAACGGAAGTGAGGGACCCAAACAAACAATTAAGAAGGCACACACAGACGGCTATTCTTTTTCATTTTCATCTCACCTGGACGCAAGAGTTTCTTTTTCATCATGGCGATCTGGAATGAAGAAACCGAAAATGGAACGCACACGCTATTTGTTGTTTGTTTATATCACGCAGTCTGTTCTTCTTCTCTCTGTGTATCACGCAGTCTGTCTTCCGGTTGTTGCCTCTGACGAACACATTACATTACATGTCATTTGTTAGACGCTTTTATCCAGAGCATTCAGTACTGTAGACAATGCCCACAGGAGCAATTTGGGGTGAAGTGTCTTGCCCGGGGTCACAACGACATGCTGACTGCAGTGGGACTCGAACTTGCTATCCCCTGATTCGAAGTCCAGCATACTATCCACTGAGCCACAGCCTCCCCCTTAATACACACTACCGCCACCTGCTGGTAAGGAGAGTTATTGCCACTCACGCATGCGCAGTTCGTACGTGCTACTTGGCCGTCAGCTGAAGTCTTTGCGGTGTGTTCCAGTGCCACTGTTGGCCAAGACGCAGGAGACGTGAGGCGACAGTTCGTGTTCCGTCGGGACGTGTTCTTTGGTGTCAGTTTGGTGTGTCACGGCCTTTAAAGACCCACTCATTACAAATAAATGCTAGAGACCTTTATTCTGACATGAGGCCTCCTTCTCGTTAGTCCGTGTATTTTATATTTGCGTAAGGGACCGTTTGTGGCTCCATGTGGACATGTGTGTGGCTGTAACATGGCCAGAGAGATCCGAGTTGGTCTGGCTTTTTAATTGTTCCCTGCATGAAACCATATGGCTTTCCTTAAACTGGCTAATTGATGCAGATGCTGACAGTCAGAGGGCCAGACTCTGACCTCTAGCACGAGAGGCCCGGAAACACAGCTTCTGACAGCTTCCTCCCTCTTCCTCTCTGCATCCGTCCCTTTGGAGTCGGACCCAGTCGGGTTGTGTCTGGGTCAGATTTACAGTAGATGTAAGCACCACTGAGCCCATCCTGGCCGCCCTAATTGGAAAAAGGTTTGTGCGTTATGAGGCCCACAGAGAGCGCTTTCAACACCTCTGCACTGAATGGGTTACAAAATCACAAAGGGAGGCACATAGGTGAAGCAGATGAACACATGTACACATGTAGGGAGAAAACCTTTTACAATATGTACGCACGCACACAGAGATCACAAATTCCATGCCTTAAAAATTAAGACGAACTTTTGGCATAGTGCTTACAATACTGAATGACACGAGCGAGGAAATGGGAAAGGGAAAAGTTGAACATCCAAGCTTCACATGTTTGGCACGACGAGGCCATTTGAGAATACAATCCCATTATACACCCAAACATATGTATGCATGTATTTGAAGGTCAATGAATACACGCACATATGTCCTCTTGCACTCTCTCAGACAAAAACACAATACATATTGAAGTACAACTAATTTCCTGTTTTGCCAACATGCTCTCTTATCCAATCCAATCCAACTTTATTTGTATAGCACTTTAAAACCTCCAGACCAAAGTGCTATACAGAGAGATACATTTTTGTACTTATGCTAATGCGCTGCACGAAAAACCCACATTATTAGCATAAATCATACTGCAGTTAGATCCTTTTAAAGCTGTGCAGATGCAATGTTTTACACCTGAGAGCACAGGACTTTTATGACAGGTTAACATTCAACAGAGAAAATTACTCCCGCTGTACTAGTTGTGTGAGTACTGTACCTTTCACAAGCATTATGGATCACTAAAGAGGCCTGCTCTGTGCTTACTGCCCTGTCGGATGAATACGACCCAATGCATAAATCTTTCATCACCCTGAGGCCTTTGTTTCACTGCCGAGCAGGTTAAGAAAGGTTTTACTTGGCAACAAGAGAAAGACTTTGAAGGCTTTACAGTTGGGCAGACACACAACAGACTCCAGCAATAATGGGATGGAGAAACACTAAACCTGATGAAAATAATACCTAGAGTAGCAATGTGAACACTTTGCTGACTTTTCATCAGGGACAAAAGGTCAAAGAGCAGAAATGATTATGAAGTATGCGATCAGTATAGTTAAAAAGATTTTATTAGCTGAACCAGCCTCAGTCAATGCCCTGTTTTCGTCCAGACTGAAATATTTCAACAAGCAATACCAGCCGATCAAAGTTAACACTCATTAATTGTTCTTAATTGTAGTTGACATCTTCGTAGATTCATCTTCTTATTACAGACACATGCATTTCCTAACATTTGGACTACCTATGCTGTAAAATGTATTACACACGGCACCTATTGCACGTCTGTCCGTCCTGGGAGAGGGATCCCTCCTCTGTTGCACTCCCTGAGGTTTCTCCCATTTGTTCCCTTCAAACTGTGGGTTTCTCTCTGGAAGCGTTTCCTTGTACGATGTGAGGGTCTAAGGACAGAGGGTGTCGTTTTTCTCATACTGATATTCTGAACAATCTGTGTTGTTGTATTAGCTGTAAAGTGTCTCTACTGTAGGCTATTTTTATTATATGTACAGCACTTTGGCTCGACCAAAAATCGTTTATAAATGTGCTATATAAATAAAACTTGATTTGATTTAATTATGTAGTCGTGGATGACCCCTGATGGCCAGCAGCATGTTGACATTTCTGCTTATGATTAAAAAACTATTAGACAGATTGCAATTAATTGAAAGTCGCCTACTTTACAGTCATGCTCTTAAGAAAATCCAATAGACTTGTTCTGCTTTTTTCTATTTAATGTATTTAAATTACATTAGAATGGATTAAACTATTAGCTCTATAGGAAACACAGAAAACAAGGGTTATATTACTAAACATTTCCAAGTGTGCTTAAAAATGTACACAACAGTATGAATCGAAATATATCAAATAATGCCTTTACCACACTGGGAACTTTGTCATAGACCTCCAGTCAGCGTGTCTTTTCAGTCTTTTCCAGTGTGACAGCTTGAGGTGTTGTATATACTGAAACTCACACTTATAGTAGCCAGGATAATGGGACACCCAGACCCCTTACAATCACATTGCCTAGTGTGAAAGGTGTTTGAAGTGGGCGGATAAAAAATGAATTGCTGAAGACATAAAAGCTTCGGGGTGCTTTCTTGATTTATGTTGTGATAATAGCTCGGATAACGTTCTCTTAAAGTTAGACGGATGACCTGCTAGGGAGACATGTGTCATCGGTAGTGCTTTGCTCTAATCAATGTATGGTGTGTGTTTTGTCACTCCAAACTTTTAATGTGATACACACACTCGCTCGGGTCTTGCTTGGCAGTGGCGAGCGTTGATATCCCGTCTAGTGCAGCTGGTGTGCAGCCTTTAGGCAGCCCCGTGCTCTGGTTGGGAAGCCTGGTTTGATTTTAGTCCAGTGCAAACCAGGACTTTCACATTCCTGCTTTTCAATTGGAGTTAACGTATTTGTTACTGCCTGGGAGAGCGATGTAAATATATGCTTACATATGTGCTTTTAGAGGGAAAGGCCCTGGAATAATGAAGTCTAAGGTAAGGTGCCGTTTCCCTCAGGACTGGCCAGTGTAATATCACATGACACTTTCTTTTTTCTTTCTCTCCCCCACTCATTCTCCATCTTCAAGTGAGGCCGTTCCAAGCTGGAAAGTTTGCGGCTGTTACATAAACTCCAGCTCCAAACGGCTGCAGGGTTCAGGAAAAAGGGAAGAAAAGCGGGAGAAGACAAAAAGCTGAGTGTATTGTGGGAAAATGAGGCTCAAAGATAAAGAGGATCTGGAACGGGTAAAACCTGAATCATCAGGAACGTCTAAAAAAACTCCTCTCCATCAGATCCTGGAGAAAAGAGGAAGAACAAAAGAGCAGCAGGAAATTGGAAGCAGAGTGAAGGCAGCTTAGCAGCTCCCATCCAAAAAGCCTGGAAGAAAGGCAAGGAGGAAAAACTCAAAACAAGGCATTAAATGGCTCGGCGGGGTCCAGGGCTCATTGTGGAACCAGCCAGTTCGCTCCTGAGACACAAACTAGACGATTCTCAAACTGACATGTCTTCCTGATTTCATTGTTAACACGGTGTCCTTTACGACATTTGCAGTCCAGGATTTTGTTTAGCATGTTAGCTGGATCTGATCCATACTCTTGTCTTTGAAGTCACCCAACACTCCTGATGAACAAAAGACAACTTCAGGAGTCCTAAAAAATGTTTTCACTTTCTATTGGTTGAGCTGTCAATGTTAAAGATTGAGCATGATTTATTAGATTTATAAGAGTTCTTCTGTAAGTGGTTGGTGATTCATATTCCAAATGGCTTGCAGATGCTGTAGCAGCTTTCAGTGGGTACATAATGTGACTGGATACCATATCGACTGATAATTACCTCTCAAAACCACTTCCATGTTTATTTGATGAGGTGTTTCGGCACATAAATCCCAAAAGAACATCCCCCTAAAACTCAATTTCACCACAAACAGGATGTTTCATAAGAGACAAGTGTGACTTATGTAACAACAAGTCCCATGGTCATGAGAGCATCCGTTCAGGTGCAGAACAGACAAGCTCATTAAATCAAGCACCTTTTTCCCATCGCTTCACTGCCAGGGAGCATTATTAGGTCCATAAAAATGTTTTTTTGATCATGAACAGACTTGTTTGCTGACTGCATTCTCTGATTTGAATGAGTGCTGTTAATGTCTTCCTTTTCCACTGATCTGACACAAAACACACATTCCGGAAACCTCTGGAAATCCGGGGTGAGCGCATCCCCAGTCAGTTCTTACCTCACCTGAGAGACAGCACATTTCCCAAAAGGATGGCTATCACACATCCTTCATTTGATTTAGAGACTGCTAGATTCCCTCAAGTAAATCAGTAAAACATTACGAAGGGTAAGAAAATGGAAAGAAGGAGGAGTGGCAGAAACAATGAACAAGAAAATAAAGTGGGGAAACGGTGAAAATGGAGTGTAGGTAGAAGAAAGGAATGCCGTATTCAATAAGATCAGGTCAATACCAGGCTGTGTGCTGGGCTTTACTGTCACAGCGTGCCTTTCACCATTTGTTTCCTATAAAGACCACATGGAAACGTTTAGCTGACTTAAAGCAGATCGCCGTACGTTGTCTCGGCTCGCAACATTTGCTACTTGTTTTTCAGGTCCGTCTTAATAGAGTTTTATACTAAATATAAGGCAACTGCAATAAATATTACTAATGATAAAAACATAAAATACAAAATCATGCATGTGCCAATGGGGGAAACCAAACTGTATCCAAGTGATGAAAACAGTCCTTCTCCCAGAGTTCATGTATGTACACAATAGATAAAAATAGCATCTTCAAAGCAATTCCTCATGGCTCAGATAGTCTTAACAATCACTCCTTCTTCTATGGTGTTTTCTTTCACATATCTGCAGTCTTGCAAAGAGAATGGAAATCACAGATGGACATGTTATGAGGAGTGAAGTCATAACAGAGCATTAGCTAGTTTGTAGTCTTCATACTTTCTTGTTTAATGGGTAAAACTGCAGAAACAATCAACAGATCTCTCACCAGACCTATGGGTAAGTGCTGGGAGACAGTAAAACGGCCTGTTTGGACAAGGTCCTTTTAGTGTGCATTAACACCTATTTGTGAGTAGATAGGTTGTAATACATTTGTCGTGCACTTTAGCCTCTGTGTACACTATGTATGTGTGTTTGTCAAGTCAAATTCCTGCGAGCATATGGCAGAGTGATACAGGTTTTCACAAGTACACAAACCCAGCTGTGCGTGCATCCCCTAGGTACAGGGCTCTAATTCCGCCAAGTAATTTACATTGAGCTTCTGCACAAAAGCTATTTCCTGCTCGCTTTCCATCCAACATCCACATCAGAGGCCTACAGGGTGCATAGATATGCGTACGTAATGTGTTGAGAGCTCGCCTAATGGCCCACCAGGCTTATTGCAAGCCGCATGCTGTCAGGGCGCTTCCACTTTCCATCCTTTTAAATGAGCACTACCCCAGAAAAGAGTGGGCAGATGCTTAAAAATAGGAAATGGAAGTATGAAATCCTTAAACATCTTCCCTGCCATTTGAAATAAAAAAGACGTTGTTTTGGTTTGTCTAATCTCCAGCCAAAGATATTGGCATCGTCCACATGTTCTGCTCGTCCCATATTTAAAATCTGAAAATTAACCTTTTATTTATATTTTCTGGCAGCTCTAGCCTGCACTCCCAAATAAAGTGAATGTTTTTTCTCCTGCAATGCCCAATTAGGTCTTATACAGGGAATGATGCTGCCTACAGCTGAATGCAAACAGCAACCTCTGGTGGCTTTTTGGAGAATTTGCCTGGATACTAAAATAGTGAAAGCAGAAATGGGTTCATTTAATTGCAGCTGTAATATTGGATGTGTAGAGCCCAAATGTTTCCAGCAAGTAATAGCTGACAGATTTTTGCAAAAAGGAAATCCATATCTGACAATCTCTTCCTCAAAAGTGCTTTCAGCAGATTGATGACTTTGGTTCAGATTTTATTGTTCTGTTACACAATAAAACAAAAAATAAGAAAAACATGGTTAATGTCCTCAGTGTATTCAGACCAGATTTCTGCTTCTAAAGCAAGGCGATGGTGTGTGTGTGTGTGTGTGTGTGTGTGTGTTTTTGGTTATTGACGAGGTGTGCAGTAGGTCTAAATGAGAAGTTCTGTTACATTACTTCAGGGTGATGTCAAGCCATTCACAGGTGTGATAACAAGAACCAAGCACAGGGGATACAAACACACACACACCCACACAACACACAGATTACTTCCATGTACCCTGAACAAACATAAGAGAGGCATTAGGTCTGTTATTGTTTGTCTTTGGAAAGCGGCTGCGGTTCTCAAGAAATAACGGTCCCATAGTACACTGAAGCAGGACTGACAGGGTGGCACAGAGGACAGAGTGTGTGTGTGTGTGTGTGTGTGTGTCATAAAGTCTCTACACTCATAGACACACGAGAAAAAGCATCATATTAAATACGTCGCTTTTATTTGACATGTCCTCCTACATAAATTAATTAACATGCCATATATTGGCAGAGATATAGTGTGATTTCTTTAATAAAAAACAAGAGAGATAACCAACAAGACAAACATAAAGACATTACGAGGTAAGGCTCTCCAGCCGTGCACCAAAAAAAGAAAGTCTATACAAATGAAAAGCCATCATTATTTTCAAGAAAGATTAAATATTTTAACGTTTAATGAAAAAAGAAGTGACTTTTCGGGAGGGATGTCGACGGATAAATGGCCCAGCCTTACAAAACTTCTCCCTCAAACTGGAGCACAGATCAGTGCCAAGGAAATGTTAGTTGAGATGTACCACTCATCTTGATGTTCCGAGTTCAGTTCATTGTCTGATTGTGTTCCTTGTATGACTCAGTCCTCTACCTCGACACAAGAAGTGGAGGGAAGGATCTCTCTTCCGATCACTCGTCTCCTGCGGGGAGATTTTCTTCGATCCTTTTTATGAACTTCATGCGGATTTCTGTCACATTGTCTCCTCTCAGAGTGTCCTGAGCAAATCTCACATCCACGGCCATCTGGACCTAAATCAGATGAATAATAGGTTACATTTATGCAAAACATATTTTCCTAAATGTGCAAAGGAAATCTATGAGAAATTGAGTTATTGTTATTGATTCATCTGCCAATTATCGATAAATCGTGGTCAATAAAAAGTGTGACAACGATCACATCAAAGTCCAGTGTGACGATGTCTTTTAATATCTTGTTTGGTCGGTCTTCAGAACTAAAATGTTCAGTTGAATATAAGATTTAAAAATAAGAGAAACAGGGAATTCTTCTGCCATCTCATTGTTGTAGCTCAGAAATCAGTGCCTACTTTTTTTTTTTACGACAACTTGAAGTGTTGTTTAAATCATGTAATCATTGAGTATGTTGGCTTTACCATCTCCAAGGCTCCTCTGAGGACTCCACACAGCAGGTTGGAGTAGACCAGCGTGCTGTGGTTATCCGGCAGCTCCACAAAGTCCACCAGCGGGTTGTTCTCCAGGATGAGAGAGAATTCATCTCCTGCCGGGCTCCAGTTGGACACACTGGGGGTGGTTCCCAGATACATCTTAAATGCAACCTGAAAACAACCACAACACGTTCACAAGTGGATGAAAGAAAGAGAGAATATCCAGGATTACTCAACTGAAAGCAATAATGTTGGATTGCACATTAAATTAACTCAAATGCCTCGTCTTTTTCGTACACACACACACCTGATATCTGATAACTTGGTCTCTGTTGCTTCTTTTCCTCTGCAGCACTCTTTCCCTGTGATGTGTCGGCATACTTCCTCACGCAAGCACAAAGTTTGCTCGCGCTAAAATATTCACTGACACAGGGCGGATGTTTTTTTATCTTAAATGGTCTGAATCCGCAGTGCAGACAACAGTTTCTTTAGACACACTGAAGCTAAAGAAGTGGAAACACAACTTAAGAGCTGTGATAGTGAAGTGTTGCCTTCCGAAGAAACCATTCATGAAATGGAATGAACATTTTTTTGAACAGACCTCCAGATACATTTCACACAAAAGTCTGAGGTGGTTTCAGAGTTTGGCTCGAGCTCATAAGATATCCTCGGGCAGGGCTATCGCTGCATGTTCCAAACCGCTGTCCCTCAGTGGTCCTCCATTTACAGGCATGACCTTTCTCTCCATGACCAAGAGCCAGATCCCTGAGCTAGTGTGGAGTTACATCTGTGGAATAACTCCCCTAAAAAGGCAGCAGTTACACCTTAAAAGCAGCTGGAGAGTCATGAGAGGGGCCTGCTTCATGGTCTGCCTGCATCTTTGTGTTCATCAGTCATAAAGGGAGTCTCACTTTTGCACAGCCAGACATGGATATGTTACAAATCCACAGGCCAGGATTAATACAGACAGAAATATTAAAGTACAACATATAACTAGGGATGCTCCGATCGCCAATTTTGGGGCCGATCGCCGGAATCAGTATCGGCCGATACCGATCGCCGATCCGATCGAGTGGGCGGGGCCTATGGGGATCTTCCATTTAAAATTCACTGGCGCTTCCACAAACAACAACCAACATAATTATTACATTCAAATGAAGTACATTATTCAGGTTTACATTCACTTTGGATAATAACACGGGAGAGATGAGCGGAAGCGCACTCTTTTCCTCTCTCCCCCTCCTGACAGCCCATCAGTGTCTCATGCAGCTCACTGATCCAGTAATGAGTGACCCGACAGTGAAGAATAAATATATGTATAACTAGTTTAGTTCCAGAGGTAGATAAGATAGCTAAGTGTGTTAGGTCTAACTCTTATACCTCATTCACACCAACGGTGTTTCAGGGCCGGTTTGGAGCTGGAGCTTGAAAAGCACCGGGTTTTCCTGTTCACACTGCAGCGGAGCAGCCTCTTAGCTCTGGAATCCGGTTCATTTCGAGCACACTATCAGCAAAGCAAAGAGGAATGGGATCTTGGCCTCAAGTTTAGAAGGAAGCCCACTGGGACTTTAAGTTTTTCTGCCTATTCACAACCTTTAGTTTCCTCCAACCTCTAGCAACATCCTTTCCTTCTTTCCCTCATCAATTATTTGGATCTGTCCTCCCTCCTTCCCTCTCTACCTTTGTCTTTGGGTCAAGACCACAGTCTCGATCAGATTGGCCTGAAAACATTTTTTAATTACCTTAGCGATGACATCTGCGGTTTCTCGGAAATCCTGACACCTGCCAATGCTTGAGCGCGCCAGGAAGTCCTCGATCAGACGCACTCCGATGTTATAACCCCTATGAAGACAGAGAGAGATTAGCAAAAGAAACAGATGAAGTCATTTTTCCTTTCCATAGTAGAAGAAAAGTACTGAGGAGATTATAGTAAAGAGATATTAGACATTTCCAAATGCTCCAAATATTTTAGAGTCATAGGCTTAGCAAATGATGATAACTGTGGTAATAGAAGGTCAAGTCAACTTAACATAATACAGAATCTAGAGACAACTGATGCATCCCGATCCTAAAAAGGTCGGAATCTGACCGGTTGGCAGAGTGGGCCGTGCAGACTCACTGCCTTCTAAGGACAGGTAAGACAATCCTCATCATGTCTTAGCTTGGGGAGAGCTTAGGGTAGACGCACAACCAAAAAGAAAAGTGCATCAAGTCCAAAGTCCTGTCAGCTTGACAGACTGTTTTGAATACCTGAGTTATAAAACCCATCCATTTTCATTAATCTTATTTTGCGGGATGACAGTATGCAACAATGCCTTCCAGATATTTAGTTCTCTCATAAAAAACACATATGAACTTCAAAATGACAAGATCAGAGGGAAACCTTTGACAGGGAAGTGTGAGAGAGAGAGAGAGAGAGAGAGAGAGAGAGTGTGTGTGTTATGAATAGAGGGCAGCAGAATTTGTCAGAGCAGTGTTAAGGCGCAACTTAAAGGGAGAAATCCAAGAGGCCAGAAAAATCCCTTCCCTTCTGTTGGTTCAACAAGCAAACGATAAACCTTTACATGTTGAAATAAATTAACTCTGTTTATGTACTCAAGAGGAAAGGTGATATCTTGAAATAGTTAACATACACTAGTTCTGTATGTGTCACTGTCTTTGGTATTGGTAAGCTTTAGTATTTTGAAGTTGGTATGTGATATGTATTGTAATGTGAATCCTATTGAATTGACTTTTACTGGCATACACAAATAACTACAACAACATATTAAATAAAGTAAGGACAAATGCATTTAATAAAACAATTTGGGATAAGAAAATATAATGCTTTGTTTGCATAAGTTATCGTGGTTGCTAAATTGCTAGGCATCTACATTGTTAACTAATGTTGGGTGTGAACAAAACATATCATTAACTCTAATTTACCATTAAAAAGGCTTAAAACACTGGAACACATTACCAACAGAAGTCACAATAACGACAGAGATGTACACTTTTTTACTAAAAGGTGTATTGCTTGCTGAAAGCCAAAAATAGCAGTAAGCATTTTGTGAAATGTCAAATTAAATGTGGTAACCATGGAAGTGTGTTGTCTGCGTATTTTTTTTAATGCACATCAATTTCATGCTCTGAATTGAAACAATGTTAAATTGCATTCTCGCTATCAAATTACATGAATCCAAACACAACTTAAAGACAGTTAGTGTTGGTACTTACATCTTGTCCAGTTGTTTATTGACTTCCTCGTCGTTCTCGTAGTCTTTACAGAGCTGGGTGACCAGGGCCCCGTAGGTCAGGGTGAACAGCTCAGAGTTCTACAACAGGAAATTAAAAAGTTCATGTTATTTCTGCTGCTAAAATCAAATGAATCACACTGGAATAGGGGCATAAAAGTTAACTGATAGAGTCTGGCAAAACAGGTTTCCTCCTTGTTGAATGGGGAAAACTACCTGGGGAAAACCTTAAATAACACATAGATCTATATTTACAGTGATGTGACAAACAGAAAATGATCAAATGAGGTAAAAAAATTGTGTAAATACCTCTATATTTAATTCTATTTTTTATATCATGAAACATCTAAAGTTAAACAAGCAGGAAGCATGCTAGTCAAATAGAAATAAATTCCTCTAATGTGTAGAGATGCATTCAAATACAGGGCTACTTTCTGCACCATGTCTGTAACAGATAATACTGGGGAAAGCGTCTGGTACTGAAATGACGTGTGATTGCATAATAAAACAATTGATTAATTAATCATAATTGTACACTTTGAATAATAAACATGACGTATATACATATGTTTAGTCGACTCTTCACACACTTCCGTCTACACTGCAGCTATAAGACGTTAATGTCAACCCTTTTAACAGCGCAAATACAACTGAATTGACTGAGCTGAACATGAAAACAGAAATATATATAAGGTTTTGTTAATAAGGTATACGTTTTTTCATTTGGAAAGTTATTGTAAATATTACAATGGCTGCAAAGGGAGCATGAAAAGCTAACTTTAGGGATACTATTTAGCTCGTGCTACAACGAACTAACGTAACACTTCCTGTCAAAGTTAGCAGTACTTAACAATGAATGAAGTACTCATTCACCAGTTTCAAAAGCTTTAAATATATAGAAACATCTGTCAAACAAATACACATGACTGACAGGTTATTTTGTTCGCAGAGTTTGCAGAGAATGGACAGTTGGTGTGTTAGCTACAAGGCTACGGTTAGCATTTTGCTTGCTAGGTTAGCTAGGTTTGGTTGACGTTGAATCTGCGGAAGTCGCCTACCATCTTCTTGCTGTCTGTTGTTCGGTTGGATTGCCGGGACATTGTGGACAGTGATACAGGCTTACACAGATAGCGACTCGAATGTAATCCTTTATTTATTTGATTCTGGCGTAGCAGTTATTTCCGTAATCACCAAAGTAGACGCAAAACCAGAAGTATCAAGCTAGCTGGATTAATCCACAACTTCCGGTCATACTTCAGACTAAAGGATTTATTTAGATATCATGAGTGATACAAAGCACGGATATGAAGTGGGGAACGAATTCCATTCAATACAAACAACAGTTGTTGGTTCAATTTCCTTACATATAGCTATAAAGGTCACTTGTTTTGCTTCCTTTGTCACATTGGTAACTTTATTATGAAGTCTCAATGAATGTACTTTCGGTAATGCTTTAGTAGCTTTACAAACTTAGTTTTTATGTCAGCTGTCTCACCAAACATTTCCTCGGCTGTTTGCAGGGTGTTCATCGCCGTCCTGCGTCTTGGAGGGGAAAAGAGGCACTATTCTTATAGTTGACCACAGGATGGCAGTATATGTAACATAATCAGTAAGATAAACCAAACGGCCTGGTATTTTCTTGATAAAGCGAAAATACAGCTTTGAAATACATTAAAGCATAGTATGCAAAACATAAAGTAGTGACTATTCATATACATTAATGGTGTGTGTGTGTGTGTGTGTGTGTGTGTGTGTGTGTGTGTGTGTGTGTGTGTGTGTGTGAGAGAGAGAGAGTTGCGAGAGAGAGAGAGAGAGTTGCGAGAGAGCGAGAGAGAGGACGCTCTGAGAGCTGGAAGAGAGTCAGTGTCAGTGTTGGGTTACAGATGCGGTTTAAAGTCGACCTTGCATTACATTTTACGGCTTGGCAATCAGAAGTTGTTTTCTCCAGGTTACGTATTGATCGGTATTAGTAGCCAATTTGCATAACCCGCATGCCGGTTGGCTGAGAGACAATCATCCCATCTTGTGAAACAAACTCGCCCTGCTTTCCGCGGAAGAGGAGGAGGAGGAGTAGGAGGAAGGGAGTGCATCGGCTCTTACACACACTGCTTTAATTGATCAAATAATAATCTATTTGACAAAAGCCGGCTCGGACCGCAGGGGCTGTGGAGGAGGAGGACCAGTGCAATGATGACGGGCAGATCTGTGAAAGACGTTGACAGATACCAGGCTGTCCTCAACTCTTTACTGGCTCTGGAAGATAATAAATTCTGCGCTGACTGCGAATCAAAAGGTAAGTGATTGCCGATGTTTCCCAGTCCATGCCGGTAGATAGCCAGGGCATAGATCGCCCCTCTTGCTCCTTTACTACGCTAGAAAATGCGGCGGTGCATTCATCCTTCCTCGACCAATTACCTTGTACTATGCTGCAAGACACGGCAGCACATCCTCACAAGGCTGGAGCTCAAAGTGTATCTACTATCACCAAGTCGTTATTATATATGCATATTTAATGTGGAATACCTTTCATATAATAAGATTTTTGTTAATGATGAGAATTAAGGAACTTTAATACAGGAAGGAACGAGTAAATGAGATCATGTGTAAAAATCAGTCTAACGAATGGGACCTCTGCAAAACACCTGAGGCTCCCTGAACTCCAGTATGGAAACCACAGGGGTAGAAGGGATGGAAACACAGATAGAGGCATCAGTACTGACTTTGAGTCACCCTGAACAGACTGTTCCTGCCATCTGAGGGCAGACAGGGCACAGGGACAATATTAATGTGGAGGGATTATAAGCGTGTCATCCTCACTTATTACTATAATGTTATTGTAAAGTAATTTGAGCAATTAGTGCTACAGTGCTTCATATTGTCTTTCATGTTTTACTTTTTGGGAGATTGTTGGTATATAGTATCCTTGAATCATTCTAACATGTATTATAGGATTAGTATAGTTGTTTAACTCGATCACAACCAGTGTTTGTGCAACTTTCAGTCTATGTAGCCTCATGAACCATGTCATCACCTGTTTGGCCATGCTGGTCAATAAACACTGATGTTTTGTTCACAAATACACTGAGTTTGAGAGTCCCACACTACTTACCTTAATTTTGTTTTAGGATAAACTGTCAATAAGTTGTTATGAATTGATGATATCTGTGAATGCAAAATGCCACTAGAGGTACATTGGCAGATAAATGCACACAAAACCACACTCAGGTGTACGTAAACAACTTATGTCAAAACTTTTAAAGAAAACCTCTAGTATTCCAAACTGGTTTTGATTCAACTCAGTTAAGCTGCTGCTGTTTAGATTGATAAGACTGACCTGTCCATACCATGTCAGAGAAATGATTGAACAGGGAAGCTACATGTCACATTTCCACTTCCACACGACTGAAACTGCTCCCGCCTCAGTCATAAATGCTTGAGTGAAGGCTTAATGTACGTAAATCACTGCAGGCTATCACACCGGGGACACCCTTGGGATTCCTCATGAAAATGTTATGAATTATATGAGTAAGCTGCTTTCCGTATTCTACAAGGATTATGTTGTATTCTGTAGTGCCGCATTCAGGTTTGGATCTGAGCTTGTTTGCTTCACAGACAGAGGTAGACAAACAGACAAATGGAGAGGCAAACAACCACAATCTGATGTGTACAAAGCAATCTGATGTGTACAAAGCACCCTCAGAGGAAAAATCTATAAGCTATAGTAGCTGTTTTGTGCAGCATGGCTGCTCCTAGGGGGAAACATTTCTTATGTTTGGTGCACATAAGGACAGACGGACAGACCTTTTGACATCCAGTAACTTAGCTGACCTTAGCCTCGGTGCTAACTCAGATTGTGATTGTTATTGGGCCATGACTACCTGTGTGTTTGTTCTGCATCTTTGATTAAATCTCTTTGCCTTTGTCTGCCTCCCTTTTCCTTCCCAATACTAAGTCTGTTTGTCTTTTAGGAAATTATCCAGGGTGATGATGCTCGCAGCACAAATGTTTTATTAAAAAATCAAATCAGGTGGTTTTCTCTCTGGACTTGCTTTCTTACGTAAACTAGAACAACATCATTTCACTGGCACAATTTACTGCCTTAGCCTACAAATAGCCTCAATTAAAAAAGTATTTTGAAAGTCAATAACTTAATTAATCTGTGACAATTGTAAAAGCAATACCTTCTTACATATACCCTTTTTAAAGATTGATTCTCCATGTTTTACCTAAACCTTACTTCCACACACTTGCACATATCTAGTGGCATATTTACAGTTATCTTTTGAGTTGACATGTGATTTCAAGGTCTTGGTTGGGTTTAAACTGCTTTCGCCAGCAGGACACAGTGAATGCTTGGTTTTACAAAACAAGGTTTTGTTCCAGAGTATATGGCCTGTGGATGGTATTTTTAATTTGATATAAATAGGATTTCAGGAGCTGTAAGACTTCAGGCGAAGAGACTTGTGACTGTTCAGAAGTCAATTTTTAAAAAGCACGCTGTGATCAGACTCTTGCAGCTTCTGTAAAAATGTGACTGCTCTAAAACATCGACAAAAGCAGAGGAACACAGATGATGAGGCATTATTTCTGATTTTGTGCAGTGGTGGACCTTTCTGGACCAAATCAGGGACATGTAAAAAAACAGACATTTAAAATCTTTCAGTTGGATTGCTGTCATTGATGTATTCAAATAGTCAAATGGCGTTTATCAGGCATGCCTGTGCATCGCTTCTTTGATTGGCTTGACCTTAAAGTGCAGCAGACTGGTCCAAATGCAGATGAGATTAGGAGTTAGTGGAGAAAATAGCCACACACAGACGCACACACACACACAAACACACAGCTTTATTTTTAGCTTTATCTTGAAGAAAACATATATTTTGAACGTTCAGGGACCTTTCACTATAATCTGAAGCAAATTTGCTGTCGGGTATAGCAGAAGCCTGTTCTGCATTTATTATTTAACCATTTCATAACATGTGGCTCCATACTACAATTGATAAGGTCACACATCACTCTCACTTCCCATCTTTTTTTCATGTAACTCTGCTAATGAGCTGGCACTTTAATGTGGGTTAATGCTTGAAGAGATGTGTTTCATCTCATACCTGATTAGCACACACTCTCACTAAACTACACACGTGTGCACACATAGTGCACACACCCTTAAATCGGTTGTCCCCTCCTTTCCTTCTCCAAAGGCTTTGACCATATGGCCTGTGATGAGGTTCAGTCTAATCTTGTTTGCTTTGACATAGATCTCCGTGAGTTTATCACCCTCCTCCCTCGCTGTGATTCAAGAGGAAGTGGTGAGATGTGTGGAGCCAAGTGTGTGCTTACACCAGTGCATGAAAACACACAAAAACACATTAGCAATGCTATTAGATCCTCACTGTCTATGCTTACTATACAGACTGCAGCAATTAAACCATGTCTCTGCCTTTTGACTGTCGCTTACTGCCAGGTCTGCACAACTTCCCGTCTCTAATTTCTCCTATATCGCATGACGTACTGTATTATTTGTTTTTTTATTACTTCCTCAGAATGTGACACTTCATTGTACATACTCAAAACTGCCAGGAAATAATGAAAAGAAGGGAGAGAGAGGGTGAGGCAGGGGCATAATGTAGCCAACACTTCAACCTCTGGCTTCCATCTCAAGAGGCTGTGGTGTGTGTGTGTGTGTGTGTGTGTGTGTGTGTGTGTGTGTGTGTGTGTGTGTGTGTGTGTGTGTGTGTGTGTGTGTGTGTGTGTGTGTGTGTGTGTGTGTGTGTGTGTGTGTGTGTGTGTGTGTGTGTGTGTGTGTGTGTGTGTGTGTGTAAAGCCTCCCTCCATTGATGTCCCCATTGTACTTGTGTTTACGTACATACCGGGCCCTGGTTGCCGTGGAGATATCACCTGGTGATGTCAAGCTTTATCCCTCCACGAACACTTAGGCCCCGCCCCCCTTTCACCCTTTAAGCTCATCCAATCAGAGGCCAGCAGGGATTTACCTTGTAACAATCAGGTGATTGGCTGTTTGTGTGCCCTGGCTGGCATACAGTTCAGACTCAGAGTACCAAGGACAGCGTGTACTGTACAATATATTACTGTGTGTACTGTATACTGTATATTACTATATTTCCCTCAATCCTCAACTCTGTGTGCAGTTTGGACATTATTTCTGAATTATAACATGGTCCTAACTTTAGGATATTTTGATTTAATCATAGTTTAAACCTAAAGTCGTTAAATTACATTTTGAAACAGAGCCCCTCTATAAAACTGAGACTGAAGACATGGTAATATAGTAAGAAGAAGAATAGTTTGGATAGTATTGAAATGGGGTTGTATCCGTATACCGTATAGTAGGCAGAGTGAAGAAGATACGTTTGTGAATCCAAACCAAGTCCAACAATAGCCACAAACTTACCGGTCAGGCGTTAGTAACCTCTATCGTGTTCAGAGAGGTTACATAACTGTTTTTGTCAATGGTGTCTGGTGGGTTTGATAAGAGCATGGCTAACAGCTTCATTTCCCTGTCAGAAAATCATGTCTGAGAGCTGAGTAAAGCAGTGAAGATGTTCTAATTATGGTAATTATACCATACACTAAAAGTCGTATTGTTTTTTCTTGTTGGTGGGCCTTTTCAAAACACAATTTGCTGCTTCCACCGTCGACATCACTACATTGTTTTAATGGCCCAATGTCGAATGCAATTGAATATATTGCAAATGATAAGTACCTCGTTCAATCTCACATTAAGGGTTGTCTTACAGTGAAATGTAAACAACAACAATACACCTATTATTATATTGTTCCCTTTTGGTGTCAGTAGCAGTAAAGTGAAAAACAGAGTTTGTTAAAGTGTATACTGTGGGCAGTGTTTTAGTTGAAGTTGGGCATTGAATTATTTAATCTTTAATGTTTATAGATCAAAGTAAAGGATAGTTATAATAAAACATTTGAATTACAAAGTTTTCTGAGAGTTGTTCAAAATGTATATTCAATACAAGAATGCTCTGTCTTTAACCAAGCAATAAAATATCTACAGAGATTAAAATAACAATAATGTCAGTAAACGGATTAAACGAAGCCTAAAATCATGTATAAAAATGTGATTTAAAGCTTACAGTGACGGCGTGTTTTACTCATCTTTTCATGTATGAGCAATTCAAACCTCAGTGACTCACCTGCAGGATCACAGTCATGACACTGCCATTGTAACACAGATGGTGGGTGTGTATTAGTAAATTATCAATAGGGTCCATCTGCGTAGCTCTGAGTGGCTCTGGGTCACTGTTTGGCCTCAGGGTTTCTGGATTGTTTTAGATGCTGAAGGGCTTGAGCATGGGACAATTGTGTGTGTTAAGATGAGTGTGTGTGTTTGTGTGCTGGTGTAGGAGGGCGTAGGATTCGCCGATGACTGAGGCTCTGTGGAATTTAACTAGATGCAGCAGAGAGGCTGCTATCCATGTGGGATATAGGCTAATGAGCCATATGCACCTGCTTGTGTGTGTGTGGATGTCAATGGCTATGTGCATGAATACGTATGTTACTGTGTGACGTTTGCAGTCCTATGTGTCATCATAATTGTCAGAGAGCTCATGCTAATTATATGTGTAAAAGGTTGTAGGATTGTCTTATTTACATCCAACAACAAAATTGTCACTTAATACACAATAATGACAGGCAAGTTATTTCCATGTGGTCCTGGGTAGGGATGATAGGCAGATTACCAAATTGCTGTTTGACAAATTTAGCAGCTTCTCTCCAATAATAGTATGTACAACTCTGAATTGAACTGTTGGAACTTTTGTTGCTTTTCCGGACATTTAAAGGCATGTGCAGATTGAGTCACAGGGAAGAGGATTACAATGAGAAACGTGATGGGGATGGAAAGAATGAATAGCTTCAGTGGAGAGAATTAAAAGCGTGAGTGGGAATAAAGAAAGGTGGGATTACTTAAAATGCCAACAATGCCGAAAAGAGCCACACACTGACACTGCATGCACACGATATAGTGTGTGTGTGTGTGTGTGTGTGTGTGTGTGTGTGTGTGTGTGTGTGTGTGTGTGTGTGTGTGTGTGTGTGTGTGTGTGTGTGTGTGCATTTTCGTAATTAGATGAATGCTTCCCGGTTTAGGTCATTTATGTCCGTGTATAATCAAAAATGGTCAAATATATTATCAGGCTGTTGCAATTTGCTTTAGTTGTATAATTCAGTTCAGTGTGAACAGTTAGTCTGTTTTATTTTTTGGACAAGGTGACATTGTCATTATGAAGTATTTAAGTTCACTGTTCCTATTTCCAGTTTTACATCGACCAAAAAGTATGCAGATTTAACATTTACCATGGTGGATTACACAAGTTATAGTTATATATTCAAGGGTTAATGGTGATGAACTAAATGGAAACAAATTGCAATATCAATAAAAATGTAAATTACACTGGCCATAAAGATTTAATGGAGGGTTATATACAAAATGGATGTAGTGAGTAAAGTTCCTCACAAGTGTTACAAATACAGATAAATGTGTGTGGGTGAGTGACAGAGAGGCTCATTATAGATCTCAGTTTGCTCTCACTCGCTGCTCGTCCCAGCAGGCCATCAAACAGCTAACGTCCACCATTTGATGACTATAAAAATCCTCTCTTGTTTGTCTCTCTTTTTGGCTCCTCTGCCTTCTCCTCCCCTGATGTGCTTCAAGCTGCATGTTTGACAACCACAACCACACTCGCCAGGATGATTCATCAATGTGCTATTCAAACCCTCTACTTTTTGGAGTTTGCCCTATAACAACCGTGGAAAGATGGAGAAGTCAAACCTGAAGTGTTTAATTATACCTCAAAAGAAGGTGTTTGTTGGCATGTGTTCTTTTGATTACAAAAGAAGAGAGGAAGTTTACTCACAGCTTTTACTCAACTGTGGAGGAATGTGCATTGCAACATGGTAACAGAAAATCTGATTTGTACATACTGTTTATCCAATCTGTCCTTCCTTTTTTTAGAAGTCTATTCCTCCTACTCTCTCTATATCTGTTCAAAGTAAATGTAGGTGTGCATTGATGCTGGACATATGCTGTATATGGGTTCTTACTCAGGCACTGCATTGATTAGAACCAAAGAGGGAACTATGGTGCAGTGTGCAGGTGTGTTTCCCTTTTAAAAAAAACTAGCCTTCAACTCTCTCTTGCTCCCTGTTCCTTGTCACCACACTCATGTGCACACCTGAGCACCAGGACTCCAAACATCCATAATACCCTGTTAGCAGATTACATTGATGCTTACACCACTGGACACATGGACACACAAGGTTTCGGAAAGTCAAATATATGACCATGTGTAATTTCATGTCAGATTAGCATTTGTTTATGGGACTTGAGAGCCAATCTCATGGTGGCAATAGAGAAACAAAAAATTCCCTAGGATGCACCGTCTACAAACTATGAACATATTCGCCAAGATTTAAGGGCAGTTCATCAAATAGTTGTCAAGCTATTTCACTATTAGCCCAAAATGTCAACTCATGGTGCTTGAGGATAAGGAAGGGGGTGATCCAAGTCAATAGCATTCATCCTCTGGGCACCATGGATATTTGAACCAAATCCAATAGCTGTTGAGATACTTCAGTCTGGACAAAAGCACTAGACCAACTTTGCCAACATTAGAGCCATGCCACTTGCCTGGCTAAAAAGAGATTTAAAAAAAAAAAGCTAGTACAAAATGCAACAAAAAACATTGGCAGCAATCAGTCCAAACCCCAGAAAGTGAGGGTGGGGAAAGTCGGGGAAAGTCGGGGAAAGTCGGAGAAAGTGAGAATTTGGACTGTGAGCGAGAGATATGGACAGGCAGGGGAGAGGAGGAGGGAGGCAGCGTTTGTGAATGAGACAGATAAGAAATGGCGGCCAGGACACAGCGGAGCATTAGAATAAAGACAAAGTCATTCCAGCACAACAGGGAGTTTAACACAATTGCAAATCTCACTCTTTCTCTCTGTCGACATGTGTTGACAGCGGCTGAGCAGAGTAATGCTACTGTGATTAGCCGCCGTCAGAGCTAATGCTGCAGCCAGACGCTCAGGCTGATGGACATCCTCTGTCTGTCTGCTGACCCTCTGTTATTGCTTGCTTTCTGTACTGGTGTTTGCATTATTGTCCCTTGATGTGTTCCCTTTAACTCATTTAAAAGAAAATGTAGCCTGCAAGCTCTGCAAACCAGAAACACTTAAACATGCAGAACACGTCCTATGGTAGCCTTCTAATGCTTCAAACAGAATAACCCTTTTAGCCTTTAAAGTGCAGGATGCAGCCAAGACAAGGAGCTATGATTTGACTCACTTGCACCTGCACTGCAGCTGTCTTTAAGAGGAAGGTTTTGCATGTTTTCTCTTCTGAAAACTTCCTCTTTCATTTGCATATACTGGCCTTTCCGTAACACTGCACGGTGACTTTGACGGACAGGAGAGGCCAATGAGTAATCCAACTTGCAAGCTGCTCTTCCATCTAGTGGTGTAAAGGCCACAGTGCACCAACTTGTAGCAAGGTTGCAAGCAAGGACTCATAACAGAGATGAGGCAGAGGGTGGCTGGGTTCATCCAGGGAGGGGGAGCAGGAAGAGATGGAGGAAAGAGAAGAGGAGGAGGGGCAAGAGGAGAGTGAGATGTAAGGAGAGACGGGGAGAGAAGCAGCAGTACTCTCTTTGAAGCTGACTGTATTCTCTGAAGAGGACGGTTGCATAATTTCAGCAGGAAAATAGCCTGACGGTGTTCTTTGTATTTCCCCCCCTCTCGGAGTGGTCTGGAAACATAAGATATATTTGAAACCTATAAAAACATGGGGGCACTAAAATGTAACCGTTAAGACAGAAATGGCAGCAATATAGACAAAATGGCCCACTTAGATTACACACACCCACATACACAGGCTCATGACCATATGAGTAATCATCCCTGCAGGTATCTAGTGTGTGTGTGTGTGTGTGTGTGTGTGTGTGTGTGTGTGTGTGTGTGTGTGTGTGTGTGTTTCTGTGTGTGTGTGTGTGTTTCTGTTACGTTCTACTCAGTCTCAGTTATGTAGGCTAACTCTCTTATTGGATCGCATTATGTGCCACTGCATGACTTACACTGGATTAGCCGATTCCCAGCTGAATTCAAACTAATTATTGAATTTCCGGCTTGTCTCTCTATAATTGGACTTAAATTAATCAGAGTGTTTCTCATCATCCTGCATCCAATCCTCTCGCCTGCTTACTCTAGCTGTCTGTTGTACTTCTAGACTCATTCTACATCTTCATCTCTCTTGTTAGTTCTTGTGCTGCCGCCCAACTACGTTATCAGCCTCCTCTAAAGACTGTTTTCTCTAAATATTAAACATTACCTCACTCTCTCTGCCAGGTCCAAGATGGTCATCCTGGAATTTGGGCATCTTCATCTGTATCCGCTGTGCTGGTATCCATCGAAACCTGGGGGTCCACATCTCCAAGGTCAAGTCGGTCAATCTGGACCAGTGGACACAGGAGCAGGTCCAGGTCAGAGGTCACACTACAGATACGAATAAATAGAGAAGATATGTTAATGTCTGACAAATACAAACACATTTCCACGCCCCAGAATGTTTCATACTGACAAACAAAGGCATCCATAAGCATCTGTATGAGACACATAAGACATTCATCTACCTTTTAATGGAACAAACTTCCTGAACAACCTGAGTTCTTCACCAAACATGACTTTTTTCAGCTGCTTACCCAGAACTGGTTTTAGCACCTACCGTATTTAAAATGTTGTTTTTAAACTATTCTGCATCTCTTTTATGCATGGTTTTTATGAATCTGTTATTGTATTCCTTTCTGTTGTCTTCTTATTAAGTGTTAATGATGAAGCACTTTGAATTGCCTCTGTGTCTGAAAATGTGCTATATAAATAAACGTACCTTACTTTACCTTACCTTTAATGTAAGCCTTTACGTTACAATTATAGATGCTTCAAGTAAATAGGATATAATGTGTTAATTGGATAGCTTTAGAGGCGCTGGTAAGCAGAACTTTAAAGACAAATATAAGCTTATTTCACATGTATTGATTACATCCCACAATGATAGCGTCACCGATACGTGGGTTTGAAAGTAGTGTGCTCTTGTAGAAAAGGTGGATAAATCAGGGATGTGTCAATCGTTAATGGATTGATACATGTACATATTTATTTAGTAAGGGACATTACAGGTTAAACATAAGACCACAGCATATACCAGTTTTCAAATCAAATCAAGTTTTATTTATATAGCACATTTATAAATGATTTTTGGCCGAGCCAAAGTGCTGTACATATAATAAAAATAGCCTACAGTAGAGACACTTTACAGACAACAGCACAGATTGTTCAGAATATCAGTATGAGAAAAACGACACCCTCTACATCCGCTTTGGATAGACATTGTACGTGCTTTTACTTATGGATGAGGTACAATAAAAACAAATGCTTTAGACCAGTGGTTCCCAACCTGGGGGGCGCAGGGGGGCCTCAGATGATTTGATGCCAAATCTCATATTTAGACTTTTTTTTTTTTTTTTTCTTTTTTACATATAATAGTAATGCAATAAATGATTGTCACTAAAAGCCTTGTCTCTACATTACAATAAAATATAAACAATTATTGATTAATTAATATGAATACAAATTCAAGTTAGTAGCTATTAAAGGCATAAAAAGACAGACATTTGTAATTCTATAATTCTTTCTTTAATAGAAATGTTTCTTCTGCCCGTAAAGTGTCCAAACCAGGCTTTTCTGGATATGCGCATTTTTAAAACATAGTCATTGTCCATGCCGGTTTCAGTTGGATTATTTGTCACAGTTGCTCCGATCAGATCGGTCTCCTCCATTTTGTAGATTATTTACGACTTTTGAATCCACATAAACACATCGGCAAAGTCCGGCTTACTTTGAGCATGTGTTTTAAACAGTTTAATCCCTTTCTGAATTGTTTCCACTTGCGGCGTCCTTTAATTTCTTCATTCAGCGGGAATCCAAATGAATGAATCCTGAGTCCAATGACCATCAAAGTCACTCCAATAGTGCTCCTTAATTACACTTTCATCCTCCTTTAACAAAATACTTCACATTCATCCAGTTTGGGACAGTAGTTGTTGCATTTTTGAGAGTTTTAAACTTTAATTACCGCTGTTGCCCCCCCCCATTTGGTTATTTTATTCATATTGAGATTCGTATATTCCTCTTTTCGACAGAATAACCAAACATTTCTGGTGGCTTTAGCTGTGTCTGTCGGGGCTTTTTAAATGTTGCATGCTCACATACAGGAGAGGAAGTAGACACGTTCTCATCAGTATGCAGCTCATCTTGCCTGGGTCTGATGGGCCAGACAGTCAGCATTAATCTCCCTTTTGTGGACGTTTTTCTATAGTCAGCAATCTTTTGTCTCTTTTCTCATGATCCACAATATGAACTCCCTTCGTTTGATACACTGGACTCTACCTATATCAGAGAGAGATTAACAATGTTAACATGTTTTCTGTGATTTGGTGTCATCAGTGTGTTCAGGAGATGGGAAATGCCAAAGCCAGACGTCTCTATGAGGCTTTCTTACCTGAGTGCTTCCAGCGCCCTGAGACAGACCATTTAGCAGAGATGTTTATTAGAGACAAGTATGAAAAGAAGAAGTACATCGATAAAGTCATTGACATCCAGATGCTTAGGGTGAGTTCTAACACACACACACAAAACAAGGCTCTGTGCCTTCGACAGGATCATTACAAAAGGCCTGAATTGCATACCTTCTTTTGTCTCTTCCCTCATCATCTACCCCCTCTTGAGCAAGGCCATTTCATCTTTAGTGTCTGTTTGCTAAACAAAACCATTTGTTTCTGTGTACAGAAAGAAAAGAGCTGCGACAATATACCCAAGGAACCAGTTGTGTTTGAGAAGATGAAATTGGTGAGTGCAGCATTGATAGAGAACTGATGTTGTCCCTATGTTGTTAGATTTGTAACATGAAAGGTAGAGTAGGTAATTCACTTCAGAAACACTTTGTTATATTCCCGATAGCAACGAATAAATGAAATGCTTTGACAATAAATATATACAAATATTTCATCTGTGGAAGCCGTGGCGCTGTAAAAATCAAGTCCAAATATTTGCCTCGGCCCGCGGAAGATAACTGGACGGCCTACCTGCCTGTCAGCCTTCCATCTGTGCACAAACTTATCTCGTGCCCTCATTGGTCATGTGCGCGTTCGTGTGTGTTGGAGGAGGGGCTCTGTAAGGAAGTCTTAAGGAAGGGTTGTGTACTTTCAAATGCTAGCTTACTCGAGCTGGTTTCTCCATTCTCACCTACCCTACCTTTAAGCTGATGCTCTTAGTATTCAATTGAGGTATAGAGTGCTAGAGGGAGATTAGGTGCTAAAGAAAAAGTAAAGAGCATGTTAGTGTGTTAGGAGAAGGTGACACGACAGGAAGTACATCATGAGGATAACAATCTTCAGCCAGTAGAGGGAGATTGGGAGTAACTTTGCTGGTCAGACGATAGCAGGAAGGTCATTTCACCACCAAGGACTCTTGATTCAAGCTCATTTTTTCCATGCAGACATATTGCATTACTTGCATCGGCTTTCTCTGTTGTGACAGAAAAAAGACGTCAGCCCCAAGACAAATACCCAGGCTGTCACAGACCTGCTTGGATTAGGTAATGCAGCTCAAACATATGCACACACTAACACCCATTTACAGAAAGAGAAAGAGATAGAAATAGATGTTAATCTCTTATAATCAGACTATCTACCATCTACCCTTTCTTAGATGCCCCTGCTCCAAGTCCTGCAGTGTCTAACAGAGGAGGATGTGTTTCAGACAGTAATGGGAGGCCAGCGGTTTCCAATCCGGCTCTGGCACACTCTGCTCTGGATCTCTTCAGCTCCCTGCCAGCACCGGCCACTGCTTCCTCTAAAAGAAACACGGTAACACACTGCAAATACAGCACAGGGGGCTATTCACAGAATCCCTAATGTTTCTGCTATCAGCGGGCCTCTAGGGATGGCAATTGGTCCATACTGAAACATGTCCATTACTCTTGGATGGATGACCATAACATTTTGTACAGTATATTCATGGTCCCAAAAGCATGCTGAACTAAGTGAACATAGCTGCTAGACATTGATGTTAGCATTTCCGTTGTGAGCTTTGGCCTTATAGAGCGTGAATATTGACTTTTAGGCCTAATTTCAATCTTGTCATTGCACCCTCCCACTCCATGACAGAGAGAAATTACACTTCTTTAACATTTAGGTTATAAATATACATACATACATACATAGATGTCCCTGCAAGCTACTGTATGAGGCGGACTTGCTTATTTTTGGAGGAAACAGTCTTAACCCTTTTCTAATTCCTAAGCTTCTTTGGTGGCATTTCTTTTTTGTAAAAGGTTACAATAGAAAGGCACACTTTCTAGACTAGACATGTTCTCAGTTTGAGTGGTTTGCGAGATAATATTTTCACTCAAACACCGTGGTTATTGCACCCTTGTACTGTTGATGATACATGTATCCTCTCTGTCTCTCTATTCACGCCACCCCTGTCCTCTCCAGCCTGTTTCCAGCTCCATGCCCCAGAGTAGAGTGACTGCCTCTGTGCCTGAAAACCTCAGTCTGTTCCTGGATCGGACACAAAAAGCAGAGGGGGGCGCTGTCAAGAAACTGTCCAAGGACTCGATTCTCTCCCTGTACGCCTCCGCCCCATCAGTACACGCCAGTATGTCTGCTCATGGTAAGAACTGGAAAACTTTCTCTTAGGTGTTGATGTCTCCTTAGTGTTAATTTGATATCAAAAGGATTAGAGAATTCCGATTACAGAGTGCTTGCCAATGCTAACATGGCCGCTTTCTCACTGTGATAACTGCCAGCAGGCTTGTACATGAACCAAATGGGATACCCGACACATCCATATGGATCGTACCATTCTTTAGCCCAGGCAGGTGGAATGGGAGGCCACATGATGACATCACAGATGGCCATGATGGGACAGCCGAATGGCCCAATGGGTGCTCAGGGTGTCATGGCACAGCCTAGTGGCGCACCTTATATGACGGGGATGACCCAGGGCATGATGGGACAGCAAAGCGCAATGATGATACAGCAGCAGAACGGGATGATGGGACATCAACAGAATGGGATGATGGGACAGCAGCAGCAGAATGGGACGATGGGACAGCAGCAGCAAAATGGGCTGATGGGACATCAACAGAATGGGATGATCGGACAGCAGCAGCAGAATGGGACGATGGGACAGCAGCAGCAAAATGGGCTGATGGGACAGCAGCAGCAGAATGGGAAGATGGGACAGCAGCAGCAAAATGGGCTGATGGGACATCAACAGAATGGGCTGATGGGACAGCAGCAGCCAAATGGGATGATGGGACATCAACAGAAATGGGATGATGGGACATCAACAGAATGGGCTGATGGGACAGCAGCAGGTTGGAGGTTTACCTCAACAGCAGGTGTACGGAGGGCAACAAACTCAGCAGCTACAGTGGAACATTACCCAGGTGTGTGTGTATTTGTTTTGTACTAAATGAATTTCAAGGTAGAAAAATGTTCTGTTGATAACAAAATGTGTTTTGTGGTTTATAGATGAATCATCATATGGCCGGTGTGAATGTCAGCAACACCAGTGGAATGATAGGATACAGCAGTCAACAAATGGGGGGCTCGACAGCTCAAAGCTCAGCGCACATGACGGCGCATGTTTGGAAATGATCTCATCTATCAAATATGTGATGTCACGCCAATAACCCTGGGAAAAGAGGGGGACTGAGTTGTACGAACCTTTTAATCACTCTCCAGGAGACATTTTCGAATGAAAGGGGGAAGAAGATGAAGGAGGAGTAGGAGGAGAAGAAGGAGAAAGGTGTGAAATTGCTGAAGGTTTCGAAAACCACAACTACCTCTTTCTCTCTCCTCTCTGCCCAGGCTTCCTATTCTCTCTTCCATCCATGGCCATGTTTTGCATATTCCCATTCTTGCCTTCAGAACACTTTGGCATGATGTCCAAGACAACAGGTTTCAAGGTTAACTGATTAGGACTACACATCGTTTTTTGTAGCCTGTAGGCTATGTGCCAGCGTTGTACAAATCAGCTTTGTGTGGGTGTTAACCAACTGCACAACTTAAAAGAACAGATTTTATTTATTTTACAATTGATCATAATCAGAAGAAAATGCAAAACTTACCTAGCTTAAATCCATTGGTTGATGTGCTTGAATATTGAGGTTATTTTGTAAGAAGACACATTTCCCTTAAAGGATGGAGACATACATTATTTCAAGACTAAAAGTGAAGGCTAATCTTTGGTTTCATTTGGTAAATAGTTTGCTTTCATGGGAATGAGCCTAATAGCCTCTTTTTGCTGTGAGTGAGACGAATATGAAGCTACCCCCAGCAGCTGGTTAGCTTGTTTTAGCTTAGCCTAAAGACTAGAGACAGGGGAAACAACAAGCATGGCTTTATCTAAAGACTTTGACTTTGTAAGCATTAATTAAATGAGATATAATGCGTTTAACAGTGAGCTTTATATGTACTGTCAGGCAGATTGTTCTACCTTTTAATAGACAGAGAATAGCCACATTTCCGGTCTTGGTGTTAAGCTAATTGACTGCTGTGGTTAGCTTCATAAATACCATGGTATTGATTTTCTAAGCTACATTTTGGCAAGGATAAGCATTCAGGTAATGTCAAACCAAAATGTCAAACTATTGTGTTAACGTTGTATTAACAAATGACAAGTAATTCACATCAGAATCCAACAATTAGCTTAACTTTAGCCGCAACCATTTCCAAGCGCACAGGGGTAAAGATTTTCAAAGTAAGGTAACAAAGGGATTAAAACTAGATTAATATTCTTACTAGAAAATATTCAAGCTAGGCTAGGCTACACTAATCTATTATTTGATCACCCCTCAAGCTGCACATGGAGGGGTAAATAAACATTAATGAATTAGCTTTGCGAAAGAAGAAATACATTTTTTAAAGGTTTCTAAAAACATTGTATCCCCTTCCTAAACACTCAAGTCGTTCTAAAATAATCAAATTTAGGGAAATCGTTTAGGTTTTTAGATCCTTTGTCTCACAAGTTATAGCAGCTACAAAACGCCATTATGATGATCTCTTCTACTCTATTTACAGAGGGCTTCTTTGAGAATACTGAAACTCCACTTCATTGTCTGAAGTCCTAAACTGGATTTTGGGAGACCAAAGATCAACGCTAGCTTTATTATGGTTGTACAGTATTGCAATGCTTTGTTACATCTGTAGCCACATAGCTAGTGATAAGTAGAACATTGAAGTCAGCAATCCTTTAACAGTCTGGTCAAACCTGCTCTTAATCAATGCATATCTGGGCATATCAATTCACTGTGCTATTTCCTCAGACAGGGTGGGACACTTAAAGTCACTTGCATGCATGTACATGTTGAAGTAACACTCACACACCTCAAGTTAATCTACCTTGTACAATAGAGGCCTCAAAAGTTGTTGTTATATAAGAGAGAAATAGAGAGAAGGAGGTGAAGGACGGAGACAAAAGACGACCAAGGTACAGATCATGTTTCAGATTCTTCCACTGAATTGCATGAGGACAATGTTTATCTAACTGATTGTATGTTTTTCAAAATATCTGAATGTGTCTCTCTGAATGTTTCTCTCTACATGTTGATCCGCTTCGACCAAGACCAACAAAATGTTTAAACGACTGCGCGTCTTGAATGTGTCACAATGTACTTGACTCATTTTGAATACACACCTCAGTAATACTGGCGTGTGTTTGTTTTTGATATTCTACTGTCAATCAATGTACACTTGTGTCTTCTGAATGTCCCGTGGTCAACAGCGTCCTGTCTGTTTTTGGTGAATTGATGAATTCCAACCAAGGTTTAATGTCCTGCCGTCCGATTAGGATCCAACTGTGACCAGGCTGACACATTATCAGGTCACTCGAGGGAGTGTGAAGCGAAAAGTGATACGACCACTCACTTCTACACAAGCCATCTCTATGTCCTTGCTGTTTTGTGCATTCTTATAATGCTAACCCTTGCATGAAGCCATTAGTGTAAATAATATATCTTTCCGTTTTGTCATGTAGAAGCACAGAAATGCTTCTAATGTGAGAGCTTAAAGAGAATTAAATGAATATACTCTTGTGTAACAAGATTACAATTAAGTGCTGCCACTAAAAAAAGCAGTACAGCCTTTAAAAAAAACTCAGAATTTTGTCTATTCCCTCCGAGCGTTTCTTTCAATTGTATCTCATTTGGTGGCAGTTGAGGCAACAGTGTGAGAGCAGCAGTCACTTTCTCTGCTCAGAGCAATATCTGCCATGTTACAGCATATCTGTCAGAGAAGTTTCTTAATAAGCAGTAAAAAATACATTCCTGTGGGCTACCGGCTTAGTATGCTTCAGTTCCTTCTTTTGTCTGGTATATTTTCTGTGAAATAAAAGCAAATAAAAGGAATGCATCTTTTGATGTACTTGTTAATCAAGATATTGTATAGTTTATTCTTTATCAGAATGTCTCTGTATAATAAGTAACACATGTGATGTATATTAGTTCTGCATTTGTTCCACATGCTTTTGCCCCTTTTTGATTTGATAGTCACTTTCATTTGAGAGTATGTGATCCTTGTCTCTGTGAAAATATCAAAAATAAATATTGTTTTGATTAAATTGTATATATTGTTGATATTTCAAAGATGTTCAGTTTGACCCAATTGTTTTAAGGTTAATGTATGAAATGAGGCAGATTAATAAAAAAATACATTTAACACATTATTTAATCAGAATATCTTAAAATACACAGCTGACAAATATGTGTGATTCAAATAAACTTTATTGACCTTGCTTCCAGATGTCAAAGGGCATGCAAATACAGGCTTCTGATTCAGAAATAATTTTTTTGTGTTCTCCGTTTGATTCTATTTTCTTACAAAACTACGTGCACCTTAAGTAATCAATTCTGCAGCGTACAAACCACAAAAATACCAGTTTTACATTATCAAATACTGCACATAGAAAACATTTACAAAGCACAGGTATAAAATTACAGCTCCCTTTCTCTTCATCATAAGCATCCTTTCAATAGACGGCCAGCTATGCGTTGACCTTTAAAATGTACTCGGGGAAAAGGTTAAGGCCTGTTTAGAAAAGACAACCAATCATCCAGCATCACCCGCAATCTCATTAGAACTGTGCTGAATGTTTTCCTGCAGCTTCAGATTTGTGTCCTAGGCATCTTTTTACTATATGTGCTTGGCTCCATTAAAGTCAACACTCTTCAAAGCTGTTTCCTACGTTTTGGAAGTTCAAAATGTGCTTTGCTGGGTTTTAAGATGAAGGTTGTCTTGATACTGGCGAGGGAAGCTACAGTGGCCTTAATATAGTTTGACAAACATCTAAAAAAGGACAGGATGGCTACTAAGGAGACTTGTGCTGTGATCAACAACATTTATAGACGTGGATGAAGACAAACCCATGTGCCCATCAGCTCAGCAGTAATGTCTCGTTGACCGTTGCTACATCTGTAAACAGATATTTGGAATGCATGCTTCGTTAGGAAAGGAAAGAAAAAAACGAATTTTTTGCTCATGGCGGCTTTCAGAAAGTTATTCACAATGCAATGCATGCTCTGCTGAGTCTACATTGCTTCTAGTGCTTGAAATTGTGATCTGACTTAAAAATAATATTTGTTATGGTTGTGAGCTGATACAAATTTGGCCTGAGGTTCCCACAACCTTACTCTAATGAGTGAAAAAAGGCTACAGCCAAATGGTTATTGCAAAAAGTATTTCAGAAAGTGGAAAGCTAAGACCATGCTACTTGAAGATACAGCCTTTTCTTTTTGCATCTCAATGAATTAAAATCGTATTCGGTCTAATTGACTTCCTCAACATGTGTCATCATTATCATAGTTATTCTCATCGTAATCAGACCATCATAAAGATTAAATACAGGAAAAGTGTTAATCATGCGGCAAACATTTTCAAGTTCAAAGTACAGACATGATAACTCAATCAGCTTGATAGATAAATCGAGTTTCAGTTACAAGGGGAATAGCAATCTTTTCCGTTTTAAACCCATCGTGGCATTTTAAATACATCAAAAGTGTGTTTTCGCCACGCAGAATTCATGCTTGTTTCAACCACAGAGCTTTTCTTTTAAAGTGAACACACAAAGAAAAGGACATACAGTATACAGTAGAAGGGGCAGCCTGAAACAATGCAGGCGAGATCCCTGGAAAGTCCTCAAAGAGGCAGTATAGCAAACAAGATGACAAAAAAGTACACTCAGTTCTGGGGTAAGGATTAAGAAATACATTCATAAAACTATACATATACACATATATAACTTCGGTAGAATATTTCAAGCAAAATACATTTGTCAAAACGTTCAGTTGTGTGCTACAATAGTGAAGCAATGTCTCCTACACAAAATAAGGCCATTGTAAACCGAACAAGCCCTCATTTTCGCGAAAAGCAGGTTTGTGCCTCTCTGACTCTCTCTCTCTCTCCTCTTCTGAATAATAACTTACAAAAATAAAATACATTTCCAAACATTGCACTCAAGAGACAATTCAGGTTGATTGAAGATACATTAGAAAAGTTTTGCACAAGACAAAAGTTGTGGGTTTTACAGGAAGAAAAGCAAGCGTATCATGGGTGTACATTACAATCTTTACATTCAAACCCTAGATGAGCTCGATACTGTCTAAATCGAGCAAATACTATCTTTACCTGTATCTGAAACACAGCGTTATCGAGCTCTACATGCTCCACGCTGTTTCCAATAAACTGCTATAGTCTGTAATGGACACTTTGATCTTTCCATCAATATTGCAACCCGCCTGCATGCATCTGCCTTCACATTTACCGAATACTCTCTTACGACCTGCTTAAGCCCCTGTCTCACTGTCCCGAAATTGACACCCGATGGACACACGATCAAGGAAATGTTCAAATTCGGCTCTGATCGTAACAACATCGGGCCATTCGTGAGGGCATCTTAAGCCATCGTATGACCGCCGGTGGAGGACTATAAAAGGCTGAAACAAGAAATGAAAGAGGCAGAAATATACATCTTCTATAATTCAAAAGAGGCAGTACAACAAAGGGTATCGTTGTTGTTGAAGGAGCGGAGTTTTTATTATATAATATAGGAAAGTCAAAGTGTCTTGTCTTTAACCAATAAATGTATTATACAAATGTACTAAAACAACCGTAATTTTGTTGGCTACCTTTGTGCTCTTTTTCCTTTACAAGTTTAATCCGAGACCTAGCATCGTTGAGCTCCTGTAAGCACTCCGTAGAATTCGGTGAAAACCGTACGGTTTCTAAAACGGTGGGCGAGTGCTTCAACGACGGCC
>NW_011336600.1:0-8104 GCF_000735185.1 Notothenia coriiceps | reverse complement strand
ACACAACACACACAACACACACACACACACACCACACACACCACACACACAACACACACACACACACACAACACCACACAACACCGCGGGACCCGTCCTCGCGTAAACACACCTCTATGCCCCAACAACAAAATCGTAGACCACGATCGAGATCCACTCTATCTAAATTCTTCGAGCAAAGTTGGGTTATTTCCTCTCCCTCTCAGGGAGGAACAGCCTGACTTCCGACTCTATTGTAGTGAGTCCCTCCATTCCTGAGCGAGCTCAACTAATGCCATATAACATTTGAATCAGATTCAATGAAGAGTCACCCAGAGTTTTGCCCAAACCAGATTGTTATAAAGTAGATAAATTATATCACAAGTTTTAATCAATTTTCCAGAAAGGTATAAGTCATTTTTTAATTTTGTGTCACAAACTTTCCTCACTAATCATTTATACGATTTATTTTTCTTTCTTACGGTCTGATCCATTCTATTTTCGGATCCTATCTCCTCATATAGTTACTTACACAATAACACAACCACTCGTATAAGATAACCAAAAACTCATAATCTAATGCAAAGAAAAGTATACCTCACAGAAACTCCTCGACATAGGAACTTTAGAGAGAAATTAACACGTGGTTCTAACTACGGAAATTTTGAAGTTATAATTTCTGTGTGTATTAAATGGCCCCCACGTACGGGGGCCTGGGGGATATTCCACACTCCAGTAAGTGTTATTTTTGCCCAAGTACCAGCTATATCAAAGTCGTGAGTAAATAGCTGTGGGTGATGTGTGTAAAGAAGAACTAATCCCAATTGTGGTATCAGGAGATTATCATATAGAATAACACCTCAACACACACACACACACACACACACACACACACACACACACACACACACACACACACACACACACACACACACACACACACACACACACACACACACACACACTCCTCCGTGACGATGACCACTTGCGTAAAAAAAAAAAATAGTGGGGTGGACAAATTACGCCCATGCGTGTATCCATCGGGTGTCAATTTCGGGACAGTGTGACAGGGGCTTAATACTCTGCCCTGCCATAGTCAACCCTCTTTAGGCAACCCTTTTTAAACTCACTTAAAACAGTTGTCAACATAAGTCAAATGTGATGAGACGATGCATTTTAATCATGTGATCCTACAGCTCTAATCTAAGTGTTAATGGTCATATCTGAAAACCCTGGTCCTTACCCTCTCCTCACTGTTGTCCACGACTTGAGTCAACAAGGGGCTTTTTTGATAAATATTTACACATTTAAATCTCTCTGTCACATGCTCATTATGAAGCATCACGCAATACAGTAAATGCATTGAAAGACACACACCCAAACTACACTTTGAAGAAAGGCAGTATGAAACATTTCCCTTTGGTTACAGGAATCAAAAGATTTGGGCAATGCTCTCCGTTAAAACTCTCCTAAAAAGGATAATTTAACTTCCTAATGCATTGTCTCTTACTTGACTTTTACTCATAATAACTGCTTATGTTCAGGGCTACTCAGTAAACAGCAAAGGGAAATATAAGTTATCCTTTAAGATTAAGAATCACACGGGGAAATAAACATTTTTAAGGAGTTCACCAATGACTTAACATTTAGGAAAGTTATACAGGTCTATAAATGTGTTTTTAAATATTCTTTCCATGTATTTTCCATCTCACAAACAAAGCTGTTTTGTTCACACTGAAGAAAATGTGTGCAAATACCAAGAGTATAATCCTCATTTTGACATCATGACAGTCGTAAGAAAAAATAAATAGATACAAATTAAAAAAAAAAGTACATTAAATCAATTACTACACATACAGTAACAGCTCCAGCTCCACGAGCTGCAACAAGTTAAAAAACCCTCCCTTTGTGTACATGAAGGGACGGTCAGATTTCATTTCCTCCTCCAGAAGAAGAAGAATTAAAGATTGCCAGAGTTCCCTTTATCCAAAGTTCAGTGAGCGCTGGGTCTCCCTTTTTGCAGAAAGAGAGGAGTGAGCAGTTCTTAGCAGCTGATAGAACATATGGTGGTGATCAAACTAAATGTGAGCTTGTAAACACGCACAAGCTTTTAGTAGCCTGTAAACTGGGACTATCATCTCTCTTAACGCTTCTTAAAAACCTATCCGAGTTGGGGTTGGTCCTGAAACAGACAGGTTGAAGAAACACTGAAGGAAAGGATGACATGTTTTAAGAAACAGTAAACACCTTTTGAACCTGCCACTCCTCAATGAAGACTAATTGTACAACTTAACTGAACCAGGTCAGACTTGTACTTCTATTTTTTTATAAAGAAAGTTCACTACTTAGAACAAAGTGGCATTGGTCCTTTTTGGTCATTTTAAATATATCTAATAAACAAATGCAAAAGCAAATTGTTAAATGTGTTCGGACCTGTCTTTATCCCTTTAGAGAGCTTTTCCAAAATCAGAGTGGATTGTTACTCTTGGCTTATTTTCTATTAGCCCGGTTCGGTTTCACGTGCCAAATATAAAATGATTTGCCTTTAGTATCATTAAAACGTATTAAAAGTTGGCTTGTGAAACACCCTTAAGTTTACCTACGGACGAAATAAAAATACTTTTGAGCAATCCAGTGTTGATCAAGAAAAAATTATCCTTTTGTTCAGATTTAAAGATCCCATGTCATGCTTGTCTGGGTTCCGCTGTGTCTCGCTGTCTCGCAGACGGCCACTGGGCTCACAAGGAGGGGGGGGGGGGGGGGGCAGGAGCTCCAACAAGCCATGTAGGACAGAGAGTGAATATACTATACAGAGATGCTGTATGAGAAACCAATGTGAGTTCTAAAAATTGCACAGTATAAATCTATTTTAGTAGACCTCAACAATGGAATTATGATCAGTAGAAATGGCCATGACATGGGACCTTTAAGCCAAAGATCTGTAAGAAACTGACCTGTTACATGCCCATGCTGGCATTCAATTCATAGATTCAAAGATGTACACTGGAGTTTGATCAAATAAAATAAAATAAATAAACAGGTGGTCAAACACTGCATGTAAATCAAACATAATATTACAGTAAATAACCATCTTAAACTGGAAATATGAAGAGTGACATCTGAAGCGAATGAAACTGGCACACATGGCAGGTGAACAATCAACCTGCTGGAAAAGTAACTCTGGCATAAACAGTCAGTTATGGAAAAGAAGATCCAATAAGTGTTCACACACACACACACACACAACAGGTTTAGAAACATGTAGTGAGACAGAGTGTGTGTACCGAAGAGAGGAAGGGTTTGTTGTTACCAGCTGTGTGTGCTCACCACCTTCTCTTTATCAATTAGGAACATCAGAAGGGGGAAATCAACAGGAAGTTCAGACAGTCTGGCTGCTGGTATACAGAGAGAGTGGCACCCCCTGGATGTGGAACACACGAAACCCTAAGCTGGAGCTGGACACATTTCCCAGAATGCCTTGTGCTGTACAACAGTCCTTTCTAAAGATGAAGGCAGGATCATACATTTTGTTCATCAGCGAATGAGTAGCTGGCTGAATCGTTTGTTCTCTTCTCCTGCAGATTGTGATGACGCCCCCCCTCCCCTCGTCCCCTCGTCACCACCCTCCTCACTAACTCGGTGCTTTTTCCTCATGACGGATTGCAAAATAAAGCAGCTCCTGTTACATTGGCCAAGGAAAGCGAAATCAAACATATTGAAGCACTTTAAAATGTCTCTACAAAAGGTTGCAAGCAAACATGCAGAATGCAGCCCATACATACATAAACACAAATAAGTATATAACTATCTATTTATATATATATGATATATTTATATCTATATATAAACTCTGCCGTGTGAAAATTATAGAATAGCAGTGTTGCTACCTCACATAATAGCCATTATGTGAATATCCAAGCCTGTTGCCCAGGTGTGTGTGTGTGGCCGCCGCTCTCAGCTCGTGTGTGTAGAATGTGTGTTTTTTGCATTACATCTAAGTCATCGACTCTGCTACATTTCCATACTTTATATTGTATACTATTTCACCTACGACTTATAGTTATCATAACAACATTACAATTGCTTTGGTTTTTAAAAAATAAAGTGTTTTTTCCCTTAGTTTGGCATAGAGAGTTTAGAAACTGGCTTTGGGATGGGCCTGGGATGAAATCTGGGAATGCAGAATTGCTGAGTCATGGTAGGAAAGGTTGAAAATGGGAACGGTGGGAAATGCTACATGTTCTGGTAAATTAAGTCTACTTCAAGTTAGATTCGCTCAACTAAAATACTGATCAGTGTGTGTGTGAATATGGACGTACTGAAGGATATGGCGATCAGATATTTGCACCTATATGTGTGTTCCTGCACAGATGCACATGGGTATATATGTATATGTGTGTGTGTGTGCGCGTGTGCGTGTGCGTGTGTGTGTGTGTCTACCTGTCTTGCACTTGGAATACAGTCATTGTGTATTTACAGTATGTGTGTCCGTGTTTGTATGACTCTGTGCCCGTGCATGTGGGGTTCTGCTGGGGGTCTGCTGGGGGTCTAGGTGCACGAGGGGCTGGTGGCGCTCTCCAGGCTGGACTGAGAGAGGCGTCTGGTGAGCGGTCCGATGCTGGGGTCTGCCAGAGAGGAGGTAGGGAACAGCTTGTACCAGCCGCTGACCGTGGCAGACAGGTCCAGGTCCTCCAGAAGGATCTGGGCCATTCCCATGAAGCACTTGTGGTCCATACGCCCGTAATCCCCCCACACGATTACCTAGAGGAGAGGTGAGAATAAGTTATACATATACTAAGATTTCAGTCTCCCACAAGAAGGAGAAGACTGCGCCTCAACTACGACTACACATCTTTCTTAGTGATAAATGCTTAATAACTCATTTTTTCTGAACATACCACATACAGTATACGTGTCATTTGAAACCCACACTTAAATCAACCATTTTAAGGGAGAAATATACATATTTTACGAGGAAAATGGCAAATCCTTCAAATGGTTCATTTTACAGTAAAAAGAGCTAAAACTGTCAGTTGAATGTTTCCCAGATCTATACAAAAATAAGTTGATACGGGATATTGAATACTCAGTGGCGCCGGAAGATTTTTAAACAAGTTAGAAAAACACATTGAGAAACCAATCTTTTTCCAAAAAGATGTACTCGTGATAAAAAAGTAGAAAAGAAAAGAACTGTAAGGAAATAAAAGGAATCACATACTTGTAGGACTTTGCCCTGAGGACTCTCATCAAACAACAGAGCCTGCTGGTAGGTGGGGTCCAGATTCTTCTTCACTACTTTGGTTTTCTTTTTGGCCAAGCACATGCCGTTCTCCAGCAGATACACCTTCACGTAGGTAGCTGCAGCAGAGAAACACAACACATGGAAACTCCCACATGAACACAGCTCGGAAGTAGGAGTGAGTCAATAGATTTGAATGCAGGGGGTGAGGTGAGTACCTGGTGTGTTCTTGGAGCCCGACTTAGGGGTCAACCTTCTGGCCTGGTTGACCTCCACCTCCAGCTGCCCTCCTCTGTCCACCATGCCTACATGGACATCCCCTGTGGAGGGAAAAACACCATCAATAACAACCCAATAGAAACTTGGGTAACACTTTATATTAAGGTACACTTATTCACCATCAACTAGTTGTTAATTAACATATTAGAGACAAACTACATATTCTGAGTTAGAAACACCACGTTTTTTTGTTATTTTGACACAAGTAACACTTGTAGTTTCATTTCTTGTTACATAAGAATAGATCATATTTGTTTGGTCTTATTATGGGAGAATTCATATTCTTGTGGTACTGCTGCCTTATTAGGCCCATATTGAGCAGAGCATATTACAGGGTATATGCAGGAATCCTGAAGTCAAATGTAAAACCTTTTAAGACCTTTTTTAAGACCCTTTCCATACATTTTAAGACCTCATCGCCACTTCGAGTTCTAACCGGTTACCTTGGCGACACACTTTACCTCACATTGACTATATACAGTATTGATTGTCCTTCCTCTTTATCTTCCAACCATTTGGACGCAGACTTGCATTTCCCCCATAACGATGTTGTTTAACAACCGGCGTAAAAGGGCCTTCGCGCACTATCAAGCAGTGAGTGTGCGATGTCCTGTTCAGATGACGTCCAATCCAACGGGATGCCATAAATAAAGTACACAGAATCACACTACACACCTACGCAATGATTACATTCAGGCAGACTGTAGAATACAACCTCTTTGGACCATTTATATACTTATTGAAAACAAGCTACAAAATATAATACCTTGGAAAATGCCGTTTAATACTTTTTAATAGCCTTAACTTTCGCTAACTTTTAATACTTTTTAAGACCCCGCGGTACAACATCTTCCTTACTTACAGTAAAAGAGCACTTATTAGAGGGTTATTGAGGAAAAACTCTTAACTAATGGCCTAGTACTGGGAGAATATGGTCATGTAGAATAAAGCATTAATAAGTATTTTATAATGACTAATAAAGAGCCAATATACTGCTAATATGCATGTTAATTAACAACTAAATGATGGTGAATATGCGTACCTTAATATGAAGTGTTACCGAAACTTGTATAATCAGAACCAGAACATAATCTCACTAAGGTTGCAATGGCCATAATGTAACTGCAGAGGGCGTCACAGAGCTGTGAACGCGCCTGAACAGCCAGGTATGAGCACAGAACTGTTGTGTTGATTCTGATCTTTTGCATGAAAGATTCATACCTCATGCAAGAATGACTTCCTCCATGCTGAATACACTAGTATTGTGCAGTACTTTTAGACGCTGCTGTGCATTTAACAGTTAGTATGCTGGTGTCGGGCGGGAGATATTTTTATCTGATTCTCCGCCGTAGTAGAGTCCAACATAAATGTACTCTTGTCCCACAACTTTATTAACCTATAACTGTCTAATTTCCATTGGTTAAAAGAATGAATCCCAGTGTAAAGAATCTCATGAGATCTCAGAAAGAATCAAATTATACTAGATGAGAATGAGACACCGTTATCAATCTTTCTTGTCTTACCCATGGGGGGTGTAGCTAACGTCTGCCGGCCTACGATCTGAGCGGGGCCGAGTCCATCCAGGAAGTCACTGAACTGGCTCTCAGGGCCCAGGCGTGTTGTAGGGAAGACAAACCTGAGAGAGAACAAAGAGTTATGATGAATATATGTATGCCGTGTGTGCCATGAGGAGTTGCCGGGTAAGGCCAGTTTATTTATATAGCACCTTTCAACACAAGGCAATTCAAAGTGCCTTGCAACAATGAAAGACATTAAGAGCATTAAGAAACATATTATAAAACGGCATTTAAAAATACTCAGTTAAAAGCAAAAATAATAGCTCTGACTCTCAATCATTGCTAACTTTTTAGCAGAAATTGTTTTCTTTGACCTGACTTTCTTTCTACTTTCTTTGTTAACTTATCCTTTTGTTATTTCAAGTGATTCATGCTAAGCGAACCCCCCTTTTGAACATTCTAATCTGCAACCCAATATTTCCGAAAATTCAACGCATCCTGGCCGTGTTTGTGTAGCATATCAAATTAATTTGCTCCCAGACATTCATGTGGCTTGCTAGTTTTGGACCCCATCTGTAACCCCAAGGGTAGATACTCACGTTCCATCGGAGCTGTTGGAGTTGGTGCTGCCGTCGGTCGAATCCTTGCTTCCTTGCCGCGTCACTCGGTTCCTCATCTCCACGGCGATGCCGGTCTCCGTGCTCCGTCGGATGGTGCTGCGAAGCTTCTTCGTCCCACCTTCTGCAAAGAGTTCATAGATCCAAATAAGTTTCCTTTATTCAGTGTGATAATACTCTTAGCGTTATAATCAGATGAAGTCGTGGAGCAGTCTGATAAGTAAGACAGGTATTAAACAGGATCAGTGTGGCCTTACCATTAAAGGTCACCTATTATGCAAAATCCATTTTTTCATGAATGTTATCAACATGTGTCATCTCTGCGTTAAGAGATTCTGAAAGTTTCAGGAAAAAAGATTCTCTCTCTTTTTGTCCTGATCCATTTATATAAAAACCTGCCGGAAAATGAGCTGATCAGATTTTAGCCACTTTATGATGTCATAACGATTTTTTGGCTTGTGTAACCATTAGCC
>NW_011336599.1:0-3116 GCF_000735185.1 Notothenia coriiceps | reverse complement strand
GGTTATATTTCACATCATTCATCCAGAGAAGTAACTAAAGGTATTAAATACATGGAGTGGAGGAAAAGTACACCTTTTACCTCAAAAGTTTACTTTAGTAAAGTACTTTATTAAATATCCTTGGTCACTTTACACCAGTGCATTAAAGTTTGCTTCACTTCTAAAACTTGTTACCCATCCAGGCTGTATGTATGTTGGTGTAGAATCGCATCAAACCAAGTCTGGAAATAATCAATGACAATTATTAATATTGGTATTTTATTATTTGGCCAAAGCCTTGGTACAGTATTTTATAGGAAAAATAAAGACCTTTCTGAAAATCAAAGCAGCTAAACATGTCACAGTAGAGACACAAAACACAAATAGGTCCTCTTTAAACTAGGAAAGATAAGACCCTGTGAACATAGAAACACTCTCCTGTCGAGAAGAGAGAATACAAGGTGGCAATCTGCTTCAACACTTCTCAGTTTCACAACTTCCAGAGGTTGTTCTTTGGGGACATGGGGTGATATTTGTTGCTAAAAGAGGCTGAGGATATTTCACCCTCACACACGACCCTGGTAAATCTCAGATGTTAAATCTCAGTGAACGTGATCACACAGGAAATGTGTATGAAAATATCTGATGTATTCTACCAGCGGTGTTAGATGTGCTGTTTGTTCTGAAAGGTAATCCCTTTTCCATCTGAGGAAAACATCAGATTTTCTTGTGTTTCTTGCAATGTCTTTATCCAATTCCTAAACACAGCCGTATTCCTTGTGACATTACCATCATGTCTGTAAGTACTGTACTGTATGCATACCTGTCAACCCTCCCGATTTTCGCGGGAGACTCCCGATTTCATTGCCCTCTCCCGGTTTCCTCCCGGGTTCGCATTTCTCCCGATTTCTGACAAAATCAGATTTACACACGACTGTTTCCACTCGGACTTTAATACAGCTACACCATTGTTTGGTTTCCATGGTAACACGTCTCTTTAGTAGCGCGCGCAACTCAAAGTCTGAGAGGGTGGCAGATATTCACAGAAAACGGAACAAGAATCGACAACTGCTCACTCCTGTCCTGTAAAATACAGGTCCAGCCAACACATATGCTCCATCAAGGACAAGTCAGTGCACTTACAACTACAATAAGCATGTTAATGTTAATCTAACAGCTCCGGCGATCCACTAGCATCCCCCCCCCCCCCCCCAACTTTTGCATTTTGAAATGCTCCCGATTTCTGAGGTCTAAAGGTTGGCAAGTATGACTGTATGTGTGGTTGTATTTACTTAGTGTATGATCTTGACTTAAGCATTTGCTTTTGATGCCTGGAAAATAATTCAATGTTGGAAGAAAATGTGCTTCAAATCTTCTCGTTAGAATATAAAGTGCTTTGTTTGCGAGTTATTTCCATAGAATGCAGAAAATGTTCAGAATTGATGGCAATACAAGGAGTTGTACCTTGAGAGAACAGCTTGACCTGCTTTGGATAGAAACCTGATAGAAACCCATAAATGAAGATTAAATATGGACAAAAATTGCGCAAATTCAAGAAAAGCACGATGTCTCTCATGCACATATTGAGTGTTTTATTATAATGATTGAAAGTAAGGTGTCGTGTGTGCACCAAGACTAGAAATATATAACAAATCCTGCGAAAAAATGACATTAAAATGCAATGTACTCAAAGAAGTAATGCTTACACTCGAGACCAAAACGGATACAAATTACCATTCTAATTTAAATGCAAAGCTAGAAGTCCCTTTCCATGCTCACAGTCAGACTGGAGTGAAAATTCATTTTGTGACTGCAGTGTTTTCGGAGATGACGGGCCACGGGGATTCACCTGAAGGCGCGTTTGGTTTTATGTTCTCGTGATTGATGCTGCAGCTCCTAGCCCTGTGTGTCTAATACAGATACGAGCCTCACCAAGAACTCATCAACTGTTGCAAAGTCTATTTCACAACATTTGCCAATGGTTGTTGTTGTTTCTTACTATTTTAGCCCCTTATTCTTTTAATACCACATTATAACCAGTTGTAATCCTGCCTAGGATCCTCTTAATCCGCCAAACCAAGCCAGCTTCCTCTGAGCTTTGTTCAACAAATAAAAGCCGAAGAGAGAGAACAGCAATCCTCTTGAAACTTTGCACCTCATTTTCCCAAAGTAGAGAATTATGAAGGCTTTGTTTTACGTCCTGTTATGTCTTTTCTACGGAGGCCAACCCATGCAAACTTGTGCAACGGCCTAAAACACTTTCATAGGAGAGAAATCACATGAAAATGAAGAAATGAATGTACCAACTTCACAAAACATGTACAGAATTTAGAAAACATTCAAAACTTGATGAAAAATGCGCAATATTTACTAAAAGCTCTGCATAAATCAAACGCTGCAAATACAAAACGCTGAAAGAAGCTCAAAACACAACGGAGACCAGGGGACACTAAAAAGTGACGCACACAGCTGGGAGACCGGGGACACTAAAAAGTCACGCACACAGCTGGCAGACCGGGGACACTAAAAAGTGACACACACAGCTGGGAGACCAGGGGACACTAAAGAGTGGTGCACACAGCTGGGAGACTAGGGGACACTAAAAAGTGACGCACACAGCTGGGAGACCAGGGGACACTAAAAGGTGACGCACACAGCTGGGACGGAGCGCGGGACACTAAAAAGTGACGCACACAGCTGGGAGACCAGGGGACACTAAAAAGTGACGCACACAGCTGGGACGGAGCGCTTGGTGACGTTCAGGATTAAAGTTGAACAACTGTCTCTGTTGCAGAGTTAGTCTGTCTCATAAATGTAAGTGTTTATCTGAAATGACTAGGTTAGCTACGTTAGCTAGCTAGCTTACAGCAGATCTGCAGTAACAAGGAGTCATGTGATCACATTGTTAAAATAAGCCCATCAAACATTTTAGGTAAGTTTCCAACAACAGATACAGATGTCCAGCTTTATAATCCTGAACGTCACCAAGCGCTCCGTCCCAGCTGTGTGTGTCACTCTTTAGTTTCCCCTGGTCTCCCAGCTGTGTGCGTAACTCTTTAGTTTCCCCTGGTCTCCCAGCTGTGTGCGTCACTCTTTAGTGTCCCCTGGTCTCCCAGCTGTGTGCGTAACGCTTTAGT
>NW_011336598.1:0-4039 GCF_000735185.1 Notothenia coriiceps | reverse complement strand
TTTCATTCTACCTGTCTTACATACCACAAAGCTGGGATACATCTGTCTCTTGCACATCCATAATAGTTGGCTCAGTTGTCTCTTGCTGCTTTCTGGTTGAAAGTGCCAACTTTCCTCAAAGTGAGAGAAACAGCCTTGTTTTTAGAAAGGTGACAATGCATTTTTGACATAATCCAAAGGCTGTTGTAGCAGGTTTTTGAGCGTTAGAGTTTGGGGAATGTTTTTTCGACCTGTAATCCTTGTACCTAATCTGAAAATGCAAGAATCAGCAAATGCTGAGATGCCGGGATTTACTCACGATGTGTGGGAATCCTGCCAATGGAAAACACCTGGGCAAAAAGCTTTCAACTTTTTTTATTTGCATTTTATTACATTTTCTGAGAATGACCATTCAGAATGAGAATTTCATACAGTATCTTTCATGAAGTGCAAAAGCAAATAAAATCTTTAACAATTATGCTGGTTGGACCCTTTTCAAGTTTGCAGTCTTTTTTTAAGCAGGTCATTTGTCGTTGCCTTAAGCCCTTTACAATTGGCATTATATACATGTTTTTTACCTAACACCAACAGCAAAGATTCATTTTTTCGTAGTATTGTGTATCATATGGGATACATAACACTACTCACTGCTGCAATCCTTGATGGGTGTTGAGCACACATACAATACTCTGCTTTGAGGTCAACTAATGTGCTGATCTGCCACTTTGTTCGTGATGCATCTAGAGTAAAAATGCATGGAATAGAATATGTACGTAACGCAATGATCCTTACATTACATGTTATTTGTTAGACACTTTTATCTAAAGCGACTTACTTACTCAATACTGTGGGCAATCCCCACAGGAGCAATTTGGGGTGAAGTGTCTTGCCCAGGGACACAACAACATGCTGACTGCAGTGGGGTTTGAACCTGTGACCCCCGGATCCGAACACCAATGCACTAACCCACTGCGCCACACGCCTCCCTACTTACAATCATTAAAAAGACCAAATTGGACCACAAACTATGTAGGCATTAAGACATTCAGTACCAGAAGATAGGATCAGTTATGCACCAAACCATTTGTTGTAGTTGCTGATGCATTGCAGGGACTGCTGTGGAGGTTTTTAAAAGTTGGACTTGACAAGGGCACCAATAATATATAAATAAAAACATATACTCATAACTTTTTCATAGCAGGTGTTCAGGCTAACACTAGTTAGTCAGGGGGATTGATGCTGAGTGATCAGTATTTAAAGGTTAGATAGGATGTTTTCTGGCACGTTGGCCTCTCACTCTCTCCAGGCAGCGGTGTGGCTGAACAGCCTGGTGACAGCAGACTGCAGGGGCTCTACCCCCCCACTGCTGAGACTTCCTCTGTCAGACACTGGGTGGGCTCTGTGCTGGTATTTCACATTAAGGGCATGGCTTAGCACCCCTGCAGACTTTTTCACAGTGCTGTATCAGTACACACTGTGTACTAGTGGGATGCCAAGCACACACAGGGTAGGACAATGGGGATCTGTGGGACATCAGGGGATATTTTAAAACGTTCCTTTTAGTTCAGCTGTTTGAAATTGCTTGATAGTGGTTTCTACAAGATGAACTGAAGCCAACACCATCAATGTTTTCCTCTTGCATTTAAGTTGGAAGGGAAAAGAAAAAATGATATCATACTGTAGTAGTTCAATATCATTCTCACAACCCCCAGCTGTTTTCCTGCCACATGAAACATTCATCCATGGAAAGACCAGATGGAAACCCTATGACTTATGGGAGCAAAGGAAACTTCCTGCAAGTTTGTGATCCATCCTGCCAGGGTAGCAATCTGTGCCCTGTTGCAGTGTAGTATGTGTGTGTGTGGGTTTTTGTGATCCGTCGTTTGATCAGAAAACTCGCCACATATGCGCAAAGAGATAGGTTGAGGCGGTTTATGCCCTTGCACAAAACGTTATCTCAACTTTTCTTAATAATTTTTTATCCATAGATAATAACATACAATGTGTAAAATAAGATGGGTTTTGCCTATAGCACCTTATGAAATTAAAATCGACCTCATTTGGCTTCAACAGCACAATGTATTTAATAAATAACTGTTCATTAGGAAATATATACTGTCTGTCTATGATAGACAGGAGCTGGTAGAGTAAAATATGCAGATACCTCTAACTGGAATTTTCCCCTTTTAAAATTTGAGACGAGCAGGAATACATAATTCTTCTCTGCACTACTTGCTGTTAAACTTCTTGAGTTAGAAGTTGGTTGAATCAGCTACATACTTGTCCCTATGAAGGTTCTGAAAACCAATATAATATACATCCAGCGAGTGAGCCAGCACGCCTAATTGGATACTTGAAAAAGGTATTGATCTGGATTTCAGGTTTGTTATTGTTGACAATGGTAGCTTTTCCAATACTTCAGCAATTTAGAGGCCACACTTTTTCTCTGTACTGTATACACTAGCAGCAGGCACACAGTGGTGCTGCTTGTTTTAATACCTACTTTAATAGCTCAAAATCATACAACACTACGTCACACAAGATAACATCATGCATTCATTAAAGTGTGACCAAACTAGGCTCATTTACCCAGGTGTCTTTGAGGTTTACAGTGCTGTTTTGTCACAATTAAAGGCCCCAGACTGCAGCTATTCATCTGACACGTCTGTTTGACATGATCATAAACTTCTTGATACAGATCCAGGTTGTGTTACTCAGCCATGTGTCACTCTAAAACCCTATGTTTATCACTGCACACGTGTTCCTAATGTACAATTTCCCTCTCTTTGTTCTTTCATTTGTGGGTGGGTACTAAATAAATCATCCTCCTCCCCACTGTGAACAAATGATTCTGGGAACAGGACTCATAGACCACAGTTAATTTCCTGATGCAGTAGAGTGTTTAAGTTAAGTGAATTTTGTGACCCTCATGTTAGGGATTACCTTTTACTATTGACTACAATTTACTACTGAACAAATGATTTTGTGAACTACTCTTCAGGCAATCATCATTTCCAGTTTAACATGGTACACATGTCTTAGGAAAGCTATCATTGCACACATATGTCACCATTGCGTCACTTTGGAGGGCAGTTATCTATAATATCTTTTAGATCACTATGTCAACGTAGACAGCAAAGGGGCTGCTTTAAGGGAAACTTTTAACCAGTTTAGGCATAAAATGTTCCTGAGCTCCTTTTATAGTTTTATTTAACCTTTATTTAACCAGGTAAAAAAGCATTGAGATAAAATGTCATTTTCAATGCCGACCTGGCCAAGAAGACAGCAACGTTATGGTAATAGTGATCAAGTTAGCCTACAGTTATAGTGTAAAAGAGATTATGGAAGTTGCTGGAATCTAAAATGCTATTATAATACCTCCTGTGAGTTGTTCATTCATGAGTAGCATACATGGTGCGGCCTTCTGTTCTTTGTAAATTGATGTTTTTTAAATGTAATTTGTGGCTCAGTTAGCTGTCGTCATGACCTTGATACTACAGTAGTCTGAATTTTGGAGGAGGTTCTTGCTGTCACTGGCCAGGAAGACTGGTTTCTCCTTGTCATCCAACTCTCCTTTATGACATGCCACATTCATCAAAATCTTGTCAAAAGCTTAAACAGTTTGTTCTGCTGTGTGTATTGCATTTAAAGAAAGACTTTATAACAGATTTATCAGGAAAGTTAGCCTCTTGCTTTATGCAGATCATACAGTTGTGTGATCTTCAATCTTAGAGAATAAGTGGGAGTTGAGTATTCATTCCGGTTGCTTACGGAGCAGGGGTCCCTACCTAACCATGGTGACTAACAGATTTCATAAGGTTTATATTTTATAATGTGTGAAGTTGTACTCACTCCAGATGAGATATTAACCTCACTCTGTATCCTGAGAAAACCTTGGGTGCTAATCCTGTCTGACATATAGTACATGGAAGGGATGTGAAATGCAACCCTCCTTCAGTCCCAGACCAACAAAAATATGTTTTTCAAAACATAATATAATGTTTTCGTCTTTGACAGAAGCTACAGCATGTCCTTTGAAACCAAAACAACAATCATTTTT
>NW_011336597.1:0-6987 GCF_000735185.1 Notothenia coriiceps | reverse complement strand
GGAATGGCTTTGTTGAAGCTAATGAACTAGCACTTCGAATGGTTTGGCTTAGTTGAAGCTAATGTGCCTATGATGCTTGTTACTCTGTACCCTCCTGGTTGAATGCACTTATTGTAAGTCGCTTTGGATAAAAGCCAAATGAAATTAAATGTAATGATCAATCCAAAAAACATCTAAATATTAGACAACAGCCCTACCTCCTGACATGCCACCCCTGCACAAACCACAGTGACAGTACATTTTGCGTTTTATAAAAAAGTTTAAAAGTTGTTTTCCCGCATTTTTTTCTTTTTGTGCCTTCAGAAACTTGAATTGAAACTTTTTATTCTTTTTATTCAATGTCAAACATTTTGCCCACTTATTCCAAAGAAATGGGAAAATTAAACCCCTCGAGGAGAGTTAGCCGAAGTAGTTATCTGTAGCCTCTCAGTGTGATTGGCAGGAGGTTTAGTACTAATCTGACTGGGCTTTAGCGAGGCTGTCTTCCTCATCAGTACGAGGATATTAAAAATTATGAAACCGAACAGGCTGAGAGGATGAAGCCTGAAAAGTGTTTGGCCTGAGAGATGATGCACTTGACACTTTTTGTTTGGTTGTGATTTTCATGAATGGAAATGTCCAAATTGTGTTTGTTCATCTCTGTTGCTGTCGGTCAGGATACACTAAAGGAGCAGAGACACCTCATCAACAGGTTATTTATGTTCCACTCTTTCCTATCTTTTTATCTTTTTTTTAAAACTGCTCTCTTATCGTGAGTATAATTGGTTTTACAGATTAATAGAAGCAACTTTTTATTACACACATTGTATGAAATATATTCTTGGTGGTATCACCCTTGAGCATTTGGCTCGGATGCTTAGTGACCCTTCTAGGCTTCCATCTCAATTTGATTCAAGCTTTGGACTGTTAAGAATAATCACCACTATTGAGCATTTTGTGATTAACATTGCCGATAACATATTTTTGGAATTAATTTGTACTTTAACCAGACTATATCATACATTTAGACAGGAGCTAAAGACATCTGGGCGCTCACTTCTTTCTAGCTACACACCCTCAGATCTTTTTCAGTTTTCCTATCTTGTAGTGTTCAGCTGACTTACGTGGCATGACTTGCGGACATTTATCAGACATAGCTCCATCTGAAACCATAAAAGGCTTTATAATACAGGGTTTTGTGTAAACCGGGTAACAGGTGCGCTGCGCCCTCTTACTTTCAGGCATGCACCCTCATTCCAAAATGACGATGTTCCCCGGGAAGTGATGCCAAATAACTATATTTCCGTTTGTCAAACACGGTAAAATTACTCCCAAAATATTAAAATCGTGTCAAATACACCGTCAGACGGCATAGACAGCTTTGTTTTTACCACGCCCGGTAGCGTTGTTGTTAATGTCTGCGGCGCCATCTTGTAAACGGGAAATGTTCTCGCGAGAATTGATATATCTTATATACAAGATCAGTCCCCTCATACTATATTTTCTAGAAAACCCCTGTTCTACTTTTTCACATAATGCACTAGTACCCCCCAACTCCTGAAAACAGACCATGTGGCGCAGAGGTTGGAGCCTTGGTGTTGGGATCAGGTTCAAACCCCACTGCAGTCAGCATGTCGTTGTGTCCCTGGGCAAGACACTTCACCCCAAATTGCTCCTGTGGGGATTGTCTAACAAGTGAAATGTAATGTGTAGACCATGTGTAATAACACTTGAGTTCCTCTTGTATTCGCTGTCACTGACACTCAGAGGTCGCCTGCAGTCTCTCCAGGTAATATGTCAATAACCTCCTCACCACTATAAGCCTCTTTACACAAATCAGCATGTTATGGATACCCTGGTTCTTGGGAACAATGCATCCTCATTTCTTATTTACATATCTCATAAATATGCTAAGTGTGTATGCCCCAGGCGTGGAAAAGTGCCTCTTCTTCTCTAATTGGGGTACCCTTGTTTATCTCAGACTCACTTTCTGTTTGAGCTCTGCTGACTGTTGATCTGATGATTCACCTTTGCTAGAACGTTCTACACACAATGTTATTTCTCACGCAGGAGAGTCACATGAATCCCCAGGTGCATTCCTTTGTGATGCAGGAAGTCATGCAATGAACACTCTGAAAATGTGTTGCTCTCTGACCAGGCGAGAGCTTTCGGTTTACTTTACCTGGGGGCATTTGACCCTGAGAGGGAAACGGAGCAAAAGACCCATGCAGATAGCAGGACATCATTTATCTGTCTTTTAAATTGGTAAAACACATTGTTTCAAGTATCATGCATGCCCATGTTTTCACTTGCCACCTAGACACCTTGAATATCCTCTTTTTGTAATAAGCATATACACAACCCTAAGTTCAACATAGACCACAGTGCAGCAGTTTTTTGCATTTACACACAATGTTGTTTTTCAAAGGATAGAAGTAATGCACATAAGCAAAATCCATAGCAATTTATTCCTGCTAGCTCCATTTATTTTCAAGGAAAGGTCACTAAAGCAGAATGAAAGAAGGAAAACCTTATTAATGAAGTCCAGGTGCAAGCCTAGGTTTTCTTTCTCCCACAGTCCCAAGACTAAATGTGTTAATGTGAATGGTGGTCCATCTCTATTTCTCAGCCTCGTAATTGACTGGCAACTGATCCCTCGTATGGCGTGCTTTTCGCCCAATGTGAGCCGGGTAGATATGGCCAAATCACTTTCTTTGTAGATATCGGTTGATGTTAAGCCATATCCATATACCAATTGTTTTTTTCGTTTATAGTTGTTCCCAAGCATTTAGACACTTTACGGATATGTCTTAATTTGCCTTTTACACCTTTCACTCCCGAAATGTACCTTTCATATATTTTAGAGCTTAAACGCATAGTCATGCTGCCTTTAGTCGATGTAACCTGTTACCTCTGTTATTTACCAAACAGTACTGTGCTTACCACTGTGTATTTTTAGGATATCGTGCCTGAGCAACAATATGTATGCTGTTCTGCTCTTGATACCATGCTTGAGAGGTCTATGTAACGTTAGTAGTAGATTGTCCAACACACACCCTATCAAAAACTGCTACTAAAAAGCATTAATACCAATATCCCGATCGCAGATTTTTCTAAAATCGTCTCTAACGATTGGCGGTCAATCAATCTGGGCATCCTTATAATTAAGACATCAAGAGAGCCTCCAAAAGATAACAGATATACCTAATTGATGGATGGACGGACGAATGGAAGACAAAGTCTGAAAAACCTCCAGCTGTTTGACAAAATCTGGAACCAAGACTTCTGAACATGACCAGGGGATAAACAATACATAATCAACAATAGTTAAATGCAAGAAATAAATGTGGAGCAGCAGCTGAGTCACAATTTACTGATACTGAATTATCCAAATGTACTCCAGTAGGCAGTCGGAGAGGGTTGTTATGACAACACGCCTGTTATCGAAAGCTTTAGTGAAAAGGTCACAGTGTGAATGTTGCTCGGCAGAACAGCACACACTGTTCCTACTCACTTCACTGTGTGTGATGTACTCTGGCTAAATACAACATGATGACGGCATTATTATATGTCAGCCTACTCTGTCTACCTTTGAACCCCCCCGATGATCTGGATATGGGAAAAAACTCACTGCCGAGAACATGGCAACAACAAGCCCTTTAATTATATATAACATCCATACATTACCATCATGTACATGCATCAATATTTCATAGGCTTGGTCACACCGCTTTCTCTGTAGTGTCTTCCGGCCTCGACTACAGCACTGTAACTCTGAGTGAAATGCGGTGTGACACTCAAAGATTGTCAGATGCTATAAACAGTGAGGGGCCGGGACTGAGATGTTATATCTGTTCCTCTCGCTGTCAGATGCACTTACAGGTAGCTCTCAGCCTGTAGTCTGTCATCTCGATACTCCCCCGGTGCTCCTCGCTGCAGAGGCTCGGCCCGGCCTCGGAGCTGTAAGCAAGCACACAGTAAATGGCCAGACTGCAGCACAAGTCCCAGTGGCCCTCTGGATATACACTGAGGGGCCTCGTGTCAGATGGTCAGCACTGTGCACCACTTCTCCACTGGATATGGTGCAATATAAACGACCTATAGCTCTTTTTTATAGCTACAAAGTGCCTACCGAAGAACAAAAGACCACAATAAAAACATGCAGTGAATAGTTAAACCGTATACAATTCCATAAAACAATAAGTAAACTTGTATTACATAGTTTACAAGATGTAGAGTACAATACAGTTAAACGCCAAAAACACACGTTAGACAAAGACATTTATTCTCTTAATTAAAATGCTTCTGATCTTTTATAGTGTTTTCTTCAGGTAAAAGACAGTTGGCAATTAGCTTCTTATAATAAGCTGATTGTGGGTGTTCAGTCTTTTGTAACCACCTACATTTTTGGTTAGGGTTTCCTACTTCTGATGCACCTCTACTTTAAGATGTATGATATCACAATGGGGTGTAATGGGCAACAACTATTCACTTTTCTATCATCTTGTGCACATGTTGATAAATACTGTAAGTCTCGCCTGAATTGTTTTTTTTAAAAAGGGTAATTCCAGAAGTAGAGGTGCAAATTATTGACAGCAATTCAATTTTCAAATTTCACAAGTGCTCTGTAGATGTCAAGGTATCACTTTTTAAAGCTTTCTGTACACCATTGTACACGGCTCACCTGTGGAGTAACTACAAGGCTAGAAGCATACAAAAACTAAAAGTTGCTTTACGGTTGCTGCTGAGGGTACCAAGATGGCACAGTGCCAGCCAGCTGTTTGTTAACTTGGGGGTACCTACTTGTCAAGCCCTTTTAAGAAAGTGAATGTACAAATTCATGTGTCGCCTAGAAGACTCGGACAATCATGTTATCTCGATTTTAATTAACCCTGTGAAGAGTTCTACTCGGTTCTCTTCCATGATTTGGAGACATTGGCGCAATAGCCTATAGCCTACAGACCGTGAGCATGTGTGGCTAGCTGTGATTGGACTGATTTTATGTTTTTTATCTGTTTGTTTTTATCTGTTTTGGTGTTTAGCTTTTTATCTTATTTATTGATGTGTGTCTTGTCTTTTTGTATGGACCTTGAGTCTGAAATAAAGATTGAATATAATTCAATATTTTAGATGCCATTACAGCAAACGGTAGCAAATCAGCGCAGGAAGAGCGAGAAAATAAGTGTGCACCCTTTTTGGCATGGTCTCAGCAGGTCAGAAATAGTATCAAACCCATAAAAAGCCTGAAAAAGTTAGTGATTAACAGAATTGAATCCATTGTTTGTATCTGGCTCTGGTCAAGAATGATCAGACCTTGAAAACGTAGATGTTGTATCACCATGGAATGCTCCAGTATTGCTGTATCTGATGATGTGGTATGCGTGTTATTGTCTCTAAGCAGTTCAGAGCTGCTCTTAGCTTGGTGTGTTTCTGCAGAATTCTTTATGACCAGATCAGAGAGCTGCAGTTCACACAAGGTTTCCCTCTGCAGCAGCAGATTGTAGTGGAGCAGGTGATTTATTCCACCTGTCAGCACAACAGATGCTCCAATAGGATGTCTCAGTGTTTAAGCTCCAACGAATGCCTCCTTTCATTTATGATGACTCACAGAATAAAGCCTGAAGGCTGATCAATACTCGCTCTAATGGGCTCTCATTTACTTCTGCATGTCTTATTGCACTTCAGCTGGTTAGAAACATATGTGTTTAAACATTCTCAATCTATACAGGACTGCTAATTAAAAATAAGTTTGTCAGGAATATAGTATCCTTTTAATCAAATCTAATTACATTTGATTTATAAAGCTCAATATCACAAATTGGCTTTCACAACAAGGGGCTTAACAGTCTGTACAGCAAACGACAAGCTCTGTCCTTTGCAGCAAATAAGTCAAAGCTCTAAATAAACATTTAGAAGAGCGACAGAGGCGTGCAATATAGCAACATAATAAAATTACAACTTGACAATCCTTAGGATCCAAATTGATAATGGGGACATCATTTTAAAAGATGGATGCAAGGGATCAGATATAATCACTTCCAGAGCTACCCAGTCTTTGTGTATTGCTTGTTTTCCAATCTCTTCAGTTGAAGCCTATGACTATATCACTTTTTTTTTAGCATTTAAAATCAGTTTGGAACAGAGCCTTAATGTGAAATCATCAATGTACAGATTTCGTCCGATCTTAAAAGACAAGAGAGGTTTCTCAATACTCAAATTTCCCCTCCTCGACTCCTAGACTCCTCCGGTAGTGACCCGGAAATGGATTTCAGCGCGCTATGTTGAAGGACATCTCATTTCTCTAAATGCACATCGAGGACGCGAGCATCGAGCGCTCTCTGGAGGAGCTCTAACCGAGGAGACACTGATGGGTCCTCCACGGCTCCTCCACGGATGCATTTCCGGGAACGGTGGAGGCTTGACGCACGGCCGCACTTATCTCAGCCAATGACAGCTCTGCATGCATCGCCTGGATATTATTTTAGTAACTGCTTTCATCGCGACACGATGTCTACAGTGAGAACAGCTGTGAGGTCTGTGCAGAAAGCAGAGCTGTGTGTATAATATATATAACTCAGTATAACAGGCCTACTCTCTTTATTTGCTTTAGTTTAGTAGATATCTACAAACAAAGAGTCAATATTTTTTTTTAAACCATTTAGTGCTTCACATAATAAAACACACAACGGCTGTAGCCTGTTTTAGGAGCTGTAGGTGCGTGTGTGTGGTACAGTGTGTAGGTGTGTGTGGTACAGTGTGTAGGTGTGTGTGCAGCGGACAGACAGGTCTCATTTGGTTTGGTGTCCTCTGCTTACTTTTAATACTTGTAAATAAAACTTTTGGCCCGTAATTTATTTTCCTCATTGTAGCGACCAGAGAGGGGATATATCCAGTCTCTGATAGTGTTACGTTATTATGAGAGTGCTCTGTTTGATTCTGAAATTGTATATATTTTTATAAATATATAGGCCTACATATATATATATATATGTGTGTGTGTGTGTGTGT
>NW_011336596.1:0-3334 GCF_000735185.1 Notothenia coriiceps | reverse complement strand
TTCAATACAATCCACCTTTGTTGTTGTTGTTGATGTGAGGGGTTTCCGCACGGTTTCGCTTTATGAAGCAGGCACGCAAACGGTTACGTCATGACGCAAACGATGACGCAATGACGCAGCACCAGTCGGGCTCTGAGCGGTGTGAACAGGGCGGGAGCTGAACCGAAGAACCGGTTCTGAACCAGAAAAGCTCTAGCACGGAGCTAGAACGGGAAAAGCCTTGGTGTGAAAGGGCTAAGTCTCCCTCTGCACGGACCACAGCACATCCTCCCAGACCAGAACATCTCATCAACCCCTCCATATCAATTAATTGTTACTTCTTGCAATAAACTGACAAACATCACACTGTTGTGGCTTGCTCCCTGCTAGTTAACTGGGCATTAAATCCTTGCATGCTACATTTATGGTTCCTTCTCCCACTCAACTTCCCTGTGCTCAAGAACTGCTCTGCAGGAACTTTCCACGTATACAAATCTCAGCCCCAGCCTAGAAATCAAATACTGCAAATCACAGACCAAAGAGAAACATTTTTCCCAACAGGATTTAAGCCTTCTATATGCAATCATTTCTGAAATGTTTGTTCCTATCCTAATTGTAAATGTGTGTAGTTTCTGCAGAGACTGCCAACTATGCTCGGTGGGCCCCGGGGGGCGTGATCTGTCAACTCCTCACGATTCTTCTGTCAAGAGTATTATTGCTTTATTCCTAAATAGCTTTTTTCCTGTTCCATGCTTCTGCAGATAATGCCGTGCAGATGATTAAGTCAGCAGGGGTCGGTGCATGGCTGGGGAAAGCAGACATCATAGATGCCACTCCACCGCTCACATGGCTTATATTTAATGTTACATGGCGTTTTAAAGTTTTGTGCTCAGTTAAATTTACATTTGGTTGCCGTAGTAGCCCTTGTATCTTTGACACCTTGTCAGAATCAGTATGCTGGATTCTCTACAACACCTGCACGGCCTTTGTTGTCATCTTTCAATGATTTTCTAGTAGTTGACTTTCCCTCCCAATTACAATCTTTTAACCTACCAGACATAATGCTGTACTGCCGATTCATAGCTGTGTAAGCACCAACTCTGACATCATTCGGATTCACAGATAGCTTATAACTCTCCTATACCTGACACACACACATTCAGATACAGATATACACTCACACACAGAAAGATACGCGAGTGAGAGATACAAGAGATAGTTTTTTGTATTACACACACAGTCACTAAAGCCCTTCTTATCCCAGCAGTAACTGAAAACATAGACCTGCAGGTCAAATGTCAGCAGACACTTCGGATGTTACTCTGCTCACTTTAAGATATTCAGGGTCAGGGGTTAAACACACATGATATCCTGGAAAATATGAGGAAATTCAAATTGGGAAGGACTTATTAAACAACATTAAACGTCACCATTAAATGTAAAACACAAAAAAGAAACCACTTCTATCTTTTGTTCACAGCCGATCACAAACAGAGAAGCCGGTCTAAATTATTTTAGTGTTCTCTGTTTCCGTCTTCCTCCAAAAGCACTCCAACACACACACATATTAGCACACAGAAAAGGCCTCTCAGGTTTCTGTTACATGTCCCCAGTAAGATGTTGACCCATGATTCACACTTTTTGAAGGATAATGGTTAGTCAAATTACAACAACAGCGACTCACCAGCTTGTAACTTCTGGACTTGTGTTGTCAGCTCCTCTCTAGTGAAACCTGAAGCTGGTCCGCTGAAACTATTTCCTGTGGGAGGGGTTTCACAACAAGTCTAACTGCAGGCTGCAATACATGGTATGCTGGCAACAGTTTCTTCTGTTAATGAGTCAAAAGATCAGTCGTTTATTACTATGTGTTCACCTTCAAGGCTGGATTCACTTTGTGACATTCATATGAAGAAGATTCAGCTACGAGGGAGATGAAATGTGATTGAGAGAATCAGGAGTTTAGATATGCCAGTTATGTGGTGTATGTAAAGGGAATTTTACAGTTGCTAACCATTAAAGGTGGGGTAGGTAAGTTAGTTTCAGAAACCGGCTCGAGTGCACCAAAATTTGAAAGTACACAGCCAAAAAGAATCCGCCCCTTCCTTCAGACTTCCTTACAGAGCACCTCCTCCGCGAGAGCAGGCTGCAGTAACGTTACATATCAGGCAAAGCTAAACACATCTAGGTTAGCAATACTACACAGCCAAAGCAACTCCGATATTGACTCTGGTTTGACTTCTCCTAGTTTCCACTTTCTTTTTGTTCTTAATTTGCTCCGTTAAATTTTTTCTTTTGCGACCAGTAGACGATGTTCAACCTAACTCTGCCATGGTGAAAGTGGCCGCCTGTTGCTGGCGAGTCATTGAAGTATTGCTGCAATGCACGCCAAATGACGGCACGCCCAATGAGGGCACGAGATACATTTGTGCGTGCACGAGATGGAAGTCTGACAGACAGGGCGGCAATCCAATCCGTCTAAACGGATTGGTTGTAGTTTTTACAGTATTACGGCTTCCACAGATGAATTTTTTTTGTCAAAGCACTTAAGATATTCATTGCTATCGGGATGTTAAGAGCATTCCATGGAATATAACAAAAAGTGTATCTCGAGCCGGTTTCTGAAACTTACCTACCCCACCTTTAAGTTTCACTTCCATGTGAAAACTAATAATGTTTCCTATTTATTTTTCTCAAGAAAACTTTTATCACATTTTTGATGGTGAAAAGGGAAGAAAATGAGACATTCATTCATAACTTGGGTGGAGAAGGATTTCCGTGGAGCGCTTCACTCCACCTTCTGTTCAGTTTTGAAAAATAGGCGTGAAGGAAAAGCCTGGAGGAAAAACCGGGTGAGGCACTCTCTAAATATATCCTCTTACTAATGTACTTCCTTTTAATACAAGCGGAACTGAAATTACCAAATGGCTGGAGAGTATAGAGAATGTCTAAGCTGGTGTAACAGCTGTGCTAAAATAATGGCATACAACATATTATAATAAAGATATTAACATTAAGAATGAGTTTAAGAGGTTTAATGCATTAAGTATATCAAACTGTGAAACTGTTTGATCGTTTAATTATACAATGACACCTTGACTTTGCACACATTCATATACAAATATAATAATGATCAAAAGAAGTAGAAGTAGTTACACAATATGTTTTATTACACCAAAAAAGTAAATGGTCATGTTTAATATGGTTAGTGGACCAAATATTGAGAATTATTGATTATTTATTTTATTATGTGATTAGGCTAATAATAAATGACATAAGCAACCATTTACCTGTATTTGTAGCATATGATTGGCAATTAAAGTAAAAGAAGGAAGAGACTCGCAGTAGATATGTCAGG
>NW_011336595.1:0-4013 GCF_000735185.1 Notothenia coriiceps | reverse complement strand
CCACCAACGAGGGTCTGCTGTACTCTAACCCCGCCGCAGAGATGCTGATGGGAGAGTCCTTCACCAGACATTACTACTTCCTGGGCAGGATCCTCGGAAAGGTAAGCCTCATTTCTTGCCGTGTTCCAACAAGATACATAGGATAATACTTTAATGGTCAGATCAAGTCTGAATTTTGACTTGCTTCACAGCAGCTAGATGGATGGATGGATGGGTGGATGGATGGATAGATAGGTAGGTAGGTAGGTATAGGTAGGTAGGTAGGTATAGATAGATAGGTAGGTAGGTATAGATAGATAGGTAGGTAGGTATAGATAGGTAGGTAGGTAGGTAGGTAGGTAGGTAGGTATAGATAGATAGGTAGGTAGGTATAGATAGGTAGGTAGGTAGGTAGGTAGGTAGGTAGGTAGGTAGGTATAGACAGATAGATAGTTAGATAGATAGATATAGGTAGTTAGGTCGGTCGGTAGGTAAGTAGGTAGAGAGAGAGAGAGAGAGATAGATAGATAGATAGATAGATAGATAAATACTTTATTGATCCCAAATGGGAAATGTTTACATTGCAGCAGCATAAAAAACAAGGCAATGTACATAAGAGAAATTAAGACACAAGAAATAAACAGTCCAAAAATATTTCTGAAATAAAATAGCGTTAAAATAAAAATAAAAATATATATACATGTGGATGTGGAAAATACAGTATACTTGTGGAAATACAACTTTCCAGTAACAAATATAATGCAGGATATTATTGTGCAAGTAATGGATTATTCAATAGTTATATTAATAATTGTCATATTGTGTTTCCTTCTTGTTCTGTAAAGCACTTTGTAAAGCTGCTTTGTGCACGAAAGGTGCTATTCAAATACATATTATTATTATCTGTTGAAAAAGCGTTACGTCTAGTCAGACTGGTCAACACAGATCAATAGCAGTCAATGTCGCTGCGTCTGCTCGCTAAGAGGTTGTTTTGTTCCAGAAGCTCACGATGTTTGGAGGAATTGCCGTCATTTGTTTCCGAACTTTAACCTGGCACTGATGCAAGCTTTGGTTTCTTTAATTACCCTTTAGCATAATCTGTTGACGGCATTGTTTTCCTGTCGCCTCTCTTCCTCTGATGGCACTATTTATTAGAGCCTAATGTTTCTAAATCATCCTTAATGCATGTGCTAGTGATTGTTTATCAAGATGCCTTTTTTCCACCGCATCTCAACCCGGAGAAGAATTACCTCATGACAAGCGGCCGCCTCTCAATTAGGGCGTCCATTAGCCGATGATTCCTACCTCTTGTTTGTGTGGTGATTGCATTCGGCCGGCACTAAATCAGCCAGGCCACACAGACAGGACATAAATAAGCGCTCAAAGCATGTGGTAATAGCATTTTGATCTGTTTTACAGTCCGTAACATCCAGGTTCTCTTCAAGATGGGCCCGGTCCACTTATCAGATCATCCTCTTCTCTGTATTTTTCACAAGTGAGAAGCGATCAATCAGCAGCCCCCCCCCCACTTGCTCCTCTCAATAGCTAATGGTTCAGGCAATTAGGCGAGGGGAAATTAATTTGAATTTGACTTTCAATTAACCCTTCCTTAAGTTCCCCCTTTCTCCATAAAAATGGACGTTTGAGTGGCCATTTGAGAGGCGTATTGATATTTGTTTAGTGCGGTTATTGCCGGGATAAAAGGCAGCGCTTTGTATGGATTGGGATTGCATCACTGCTGCGGCTCAAAGGACACGGGAGATTAATATTGTTAATTAATGTCCGACGCGTGCCATTGTTGTGGAGGTGATGTATTACAGGCAGGAGTGGCTTGTCTGGGGTACTCACTGAAATGGGATTGGACCTCAGAATAGCGACCGCTCGTCATCCTTCTTCCTCGCTTGTCCGACCCGCTGACAGGCCGCAAGATTTAAGCCTCAAATGGTGTTTCTCGGATTCTGTGCTTCCAGGCTAATTTAATTGTGACGGGAGTGATTTCTGACATGTTTTTTCACCAAATCTGGCGTCTCGTGATGTGATATGACCCGCCTTTGTGCCTCATTCATGTCTCGTTAGCAGAAAACCTCCCACCTCATCAGCAATGGCCTCTCAACTCCGTAAACTGTGAGGGTGAGGAAAGTTTTCTACCCTCCTCCTCCTCTCACTTTGAGATTGGCCCACCTTATTAATAGAGATGCGTTTTAAAGGCATTATAATTTTATTGATTCTTAATGCTGTAAATTAAGCCGTGTATTTGGCAGCTAACAGAACGCACCTGCAGTGGAGCTGGCGGTTTTCTCCACCTGATGGTGCCGCGATCTGCTTTAATTGCTTTGCCACTGCACTCACTTATATTAAAAAAGGCCCGGGCCATGATAATTAATTCTATGCAGCCCCCACGACTCATTTTGGCACAATTTCCGGCAATAAACACCCATAAATAAAGTAAGTGGCATTGAAAAAATAAGGCTACAGGTTTTTCCCATATACTTATCGCTACCTCTTCCCGGCATAAGTGTTATTGATAGGTTTGAAGGGGCCAGGCGCAGCATATGGTCTGAAACGAGCGGCGAAATACTAAGTGGATTATTTTGCATAAAAAATAGACAATGTTTGAAGTTGCGCAATTAACCTGTGTTTAGAAAACAGCCGTGATTTATGCGCGCGTGTGTGTGTGTGTGTTTAAGATGCATGCATTATGGAAATCCTCCAGATTTATAATCCATTTAGCTGATGCGGTCAGGGTTTTTAGCGCTATCATTTATAAGGACCTGTATATTTTAATGCCTCCAGCAGCCGGCTCTTTTTTCGGACTCTGCCAGTACATTAGCTCTGGGTTTTATGAGTCACCTGGTTCTTAATGGCATCGGAGGTCAAGGTGAGAATTGGCATTTCAAAGTTTGAAAGAGCTGGTGGGTTTTTAGATGGATTGTGTTTTGCTTTCAGTCACTCTGATGTGAACAGATACAACATCTTATCACTTCTTATAATGCAAGTATTTTAGCCTATGTAGTAGAATAAGATAGGTATCAGTGTCAACGGTATTAAGCAATGCTACACACACATGAAAACAAACTGTAAGAGGATATTGGGAACATGTCCCTGTGACCCTGATTGCAATAGATCCTATTTTAAGAAATAGATAGGAATAGAAGCTGCTATATAGTCACTCTGATGTGAACAGATCTAACATCTTATCACTTCTTATAACGCAAGTATTTTAGGTTATGTAGTAGAATAAGATAGGTATCAGTGTATCGTACCAGATGTCAAACGTATTGAGCAATGTTACACACACAGCAACTGTTAAACCAAAATAAAGTTTAAGAGGATTTTAGGAACATGTCACTGTGACGCTGAATGCAATAGATACTATATTAAGACGTAGGATAGTAGGAGAGAAGCTGATGTATAGTCACTATTTTGTATATTTTATTGTGTTGCACTGTTGGAGGAGCCTGTGACCTAATATTTCATTGATATATCTACACTGTAGCTACAGTTGCAAGAAAAAGTATGTGAACCCTTTGGAATGACCTGGATTTCTGCATAAGTTGGTCATAAAATGGAGGAAGCCACTGCTGTCCAGAAAAAACATTGCTGCACGTTTGAAGTTTGCAAAAGAGCACCTGGATGTTCCACAGCACTACTGGCAAAATATTCTGTGGACAGATGAAACCAAAGTTGAGTTGTTTGGAAGGAACACACAACGCTATGTGTGGAGAAAAAAAGGCACAGCACACCAACATCAAAACCTCATCCCAACTGTGAAGTATGGTGGAGGGAGCATCATGGTTTGGGGCTGCTTTGCCCTCAGGGCCTGGACAGATTGCCATCATCCACGGAAAAATGAATTCTCAAGTTGATCAAGACATTTTGCTGGAGAACTTAAGGCCATCTGTCCACCAATTGAAGCTCAACAGAAGATGGGTGATGCAACAGGACAACGACCCAAAGCACAGAAGTAAATCAACAACAGAATGGCTTCAACAGAAGAAAATAGGCCTTCTGGAGTGGCCCAGTCAGAGTCCTGA
>NW_011336594.1:0-3345 GCF_000735185.1 Notothenia coriiceps | reverse complement strand
GTGAGTTTGGAAAATTGCACAATATAAATCTATTCTAGTATACCTCAACAATGGAATTATGATCAATAGAAATGGCCATGTCATGGGACCTTTACGTTATCAGAGAAAAAATCTGAGAAAAACTGATTTAGAACATGAAATGGCTGGGTTTTTTTTCAGAGTGTATACCGGAGAGGAGGACAACCCTTGGGAAAAATCAGCTCATATTCAAGACCTCTTGAACGATGAACAACTAAGGAGCCCTCAAAGAAAGGCGCTGACTCTAATAACTAATTCCCAGACACGCTAATTCACAACACCACCAAACTACCTATTATTCTGATTTAGAGACCCCTCCTGGTGAAAAATAACTTATTGATTGTTTAATGTTTCCTTATTCCTGCTATATTTAACAGTATTTCTCATATTGTGACATATTTGATTATTATTTGGTATCAGATAGCATTGTATTGTCATCATCATCGTCAAACATGATTGTGAGGAGCTAAAGCTTTAACTTGCATAGCAACAGTAACTAGGGAGCTGGGTATAGCATATGTAGATGCATATTGCATTATATCTGTCACCTATGTGTTCAATGCAGTCATGTCAAGCTCTTATATCATTTTGTGTGTGTCCTTTCCTATTAAAGATGTAAGGTAGTCAAGTACTGTATGGCAAAGGTTATATGCACTAAAGTGGAATATTTCAAGGATCCTCCCCCTTCCCAAAGCAGGTGATGATAACACATCAAAATGCAGGAATGCATTATGCAAATGTTACCATTTTACACCGCTTATCGATGTGCAGAAAACTACTACAAAAACAGGTCAGGCTATGAGAACCACCTTCGGCGCCTCTGAGTACAATATCCTCTGGCGGAGAAAAACAAATTCACGTCGGCCCATGGGAACAGCAGGAGAATAGGAAGGTGTTGAGGCTGCAGGGGCCTAAGAGGCATTGTCTGAGAAAAAAAACGCTCAATACCCAAAGCTCATTCCCAGAGAGCGCCTAATAATGAATGTTCTCCTGATAGTGTTCTTTAGTGCTTACACTCATTTTATGGGAGCGAAGAGGTTTCATCAAATTACATTGGCCTGTATTGTGCATGTAAAGCAACAAAGGACTAAACAAAGGAACACCAGTGTATGCAGTCTTTCTGGTCTACCCCATCAAAATACAGAGATATTTTCCGTACACTTAAAGCACTGGTTCTCTCAGATCATCAGTGGGAGGGTTAGTTTTTAAATGGGATCCGTTACAAATACTAGGCTACGGTGGCCGAAGGGTGCAAAGGCGTTACAAAAGTGCGAAACATTAGGAAAACAGCTTTGCAGTATCAAATACGGTGCAAATTAGAAGAACACAAATGTGCCAAAATACATTCAAATGAGCAAACATCTTTACTAAAAGCACTGCATAAACAACCCAGTCTCACAGCATTTCGTGTTATAGTCACGACATTTAATTTATTGGTTCGTGTTCACCAACACGATTTTCCCGTTTTTTTCGTGTCACAAAGAAAGATTTTAAAAGCAATGTATTTCTATTGGTAGTGTGTTTGGTGCCTGCAACACGTATTTTTGTCCGGTCGGGTCTTGGAAGACCGGAAGCTGTGGGGTTCATAAAAACATCCTTCCTTCTAATTTGTTATTCTTTTCTAAATAACAGACTGTTACTTACTCAACAATAACACACAATTATCCTTGTTTTTATTTATTTGTTTGATTCTATAATCTCTGGCTTTTTTGCCGTTCCTCAGGAACTGAATTTCACATAACGGCATTGTAATACACGGTTCGGCTACATTAAATATTACACATCTGCCGTAGTTCTTTATTTATACAGCCCTGATCAGAAGACCTTTGGACAAACTGGAAGAAATGCCACGGAAACTGAATACGTGACGTGGATCATAAATATATCAGCAATTAAACAACATCTTCAATTTCTCTTCACACAATACGTCTCCTTGCAATATCAACATTAATTCGGCTGACTTTTATATTTGATCCAATTGGTAGTTGGGCTATATTCACACCATAACGGTGCACAGCTGATAGAAAGGGACTTGTAGTTTTTAAAGATATTACTGATTTTCTTTGAATATAAGAATGTAAATACTGAGTTGAGAGAATAGTCAGGGGATTTGGGTGATGGGAGACACATCTATGGAATCAGAATTTCAATAGCTTACCATTAAATGACGGATATACTTTTCTGTCTATGATGTTTTACAAATCAGATATTAATGTGTAGAACTACAATATGTGAAATAATATAGCAATATCCTACAATTATGTGAAAACATGAATAAAACTACACATCTTCAGATGTTATACATACATAATAATACAAAGTTATTATGGCATTGTATGCTGTGTGTACCCTATTTGTAACATCTTCAGACCTTTCCAACTCCTCAACAGTTGCCTGTCTTTGATTGTTGCAGGTGTAGGTTCAAATATCAAAATAATATATGTGTGGATAACAAAATACATCCGTCATGAACTAAGCTGGAAACGTATACTCGAAAGTATAATTTATTGTGTTAACACTTTAAACTTGACAGTTTTTTAACCTGCACCGCCTACTGGTTAAAGCACGTTATTTAATTTTTTTGTTGAATATGTTATATTTACATATAAAATAGGGGGAAAGTAGAAGGTCAATGATAGAAATATAGAATATCAAAAATCAAGAAGATACTGTAATTGATCTCTACAATAAAACAGTTTAGTGCCGGATGTACAAAGATATTAATTGGAGGATGTGCAAAACAGACAAACTATTTAACCTTTATTCACACATTAAAGAATACTTTAGGTTAAGGTCTTCTTTCAAATAAGAAAAAAGCTTTGGGGGTATCTATCTACAGATAAATATTAAGCCTGACAAAGTACTTAACGTCTAATATATTGCTTTCCTGCAATGTTAACTATGTTGAAGCACTTATTTTAACTGATATTATACACATGAATTATACTCTTATGTATGTAGATAGTATAATAAATGTGCAGAATTTGACAGTTTAATAGTGGAGGTATACACACATATGTGATCCGCTCTATCGAAATCAGTCGGAAGTCGCAACGGCTCATTTCAAAATAAACGTGGATTTGCATAAAAAACTATTTTTTCGGGGTTCGGGTGTTTTGTTTGATTTTAAACAAACAAAGTCTTGGCTTTCAGAATATGAAACTTTTATTTCCAAACTCACACGATAAATACATTCTTTAAGCTTGTAAAGGGAAGATGACAGGCAATCTGCTCTTCCGCAGCGCCGCTCCCCCTCCCTCCGGCTGACATTATGAATGTAAGCGTAGAGTAAATCATAAATAACACGGCAGGGTCCGTTACAGTTTG
>NW_011336593.1:0-9801 GCF_000735185.1 Notothenia coriiceps | reverse complement strand
AGGCACAGAGGCGCATCGAAATAAACAACACTTTTCAACTGCTCAACAGTAGCGCCATCATAAACTGACGCTACAAATTTAATAATAAATGCTTTTATAATATTTCTATTAGATGTTGAGCCTTTGGGCAGTTTCTGTTATTATTAAACACTGCTGCTTTAGTTGTTGTGACCTGGCTAAATCGCTCCATGTTATTCACCGTGGGGGCGGAGGAGGGGGAGCCGGGGGCTCGGATCCCTTGTCAGCCTTTTTCCCTAGCCTGATGAGTTTGGCATCCCCTGTATGAATTAAAAAGGCCCAGTCACCTTAAATTCAGTAATAAGAAACATCTCAGGTCCAGTAACACTCAAAGCTAAATGTGAATACCATTGTTCAGCTTAATGTTACCTATTTATAATGTATTTGGTTTTTTTTGGGTTTTAGCAATCCAGAAAGATGTACATATTGGAATGATTTCTTAAAACTTACAGTAAAGGCATTTTTTGACAATGTGTGTTGGAAGGATTTATTAAATTACTAAAAGACATATTGTCATTGTTGGAAGGCTTTTAGAGAAGGATGAACTATAAGGCCTGAATACAATAACATAACTTATACACACGATAAAAACACATAAAAGACCACAATACAATAAAAATACAAAAAAAACACACAATTATTCTAGTTATTTTTACCACAATCCCCAGCATCTGCATCAACCTACAACCAGGCTTTTCAGTAGTTGTTACGTCACTCAACTGTAAGCTTGTCACATACAGTCTATTGGTCACTCCAGAGTAACCTACTGTTAATCTAGCTGCTGGAGAAGAAATGTCAGGGGGGTATTTAGAGAATGTGGTTTTGAATATGGGACCTTATTATTAGGTGAATTTAGACCCCCAGAACCGATTCTGCGATCAGCGGATTACGCTAATCAGCAAATGGCGGCAGATTTTTAAAGGCTGCATATTTACAACGAAACAGCATATCCACTGCGCATTTTTCACCAAAAAGTTGAGAAGAGATATACATCTCACAGCGAATCAGCATTCGCCATCACAGATGGTCCACTGATATTGAAGTGACGTGTGGAGCGCACACGATAGAGAAAACCACCACAGAGACAATCAACTCATTTACCAACGACGACATTTCTACCTAAAGAGCACTCCTTGGGCCCCAAAAAGGTGGGGGAAACTATTCTGCACCCCGTGCAAGCTGTGTTTGGAGCATAAGATAAAATGCGACGGGTGACGATCCACTTTGATTCATCATCAAACACTTCGAGAAATGCTTTCCCTGCGCTGCGGACAAAAGCCAAAAGCAACGCACGCAGGCCGCCAAATGGCATCAACCTCCAAAACACTTTCGAGGGCACAAGAAACGAAGTCTTGTAGCCTACACAGGATTGCAAGCTGGTCAGATAAACGAACAAGTAAATGAAACAGATATGAGGCGGAGAAGTGTGTGTGTGGGGTTTTTGGTTGTTTGGGGGTGAGATTAAAATAGGGCCAATTGCTTTAACAATAAATATAACATTGAATTGTTTAATTGAATAGTAAAGGGGTTTAAGCATTAGTGGCAGGGTGTTGTGTGAGAGAGAATAAATAAGACAGCCGCAATATGTTTAATAAATTGTTATTATTTTTTTCCCGGCGCATATTTATGTCATGAATTTCGGCAACCTCTCGCACATATTTCGCGAATTTCACAACGCATAAAATAACATAAAAACCCCGCGCTGCCTCGCACTAATCAAGGATTTTAGCCCGCATAATCAAGAATTTAGGCCCTGCATCAAAATCAAGGATTTTGCCCGGCGTTTTTCTGGAGGGTCTAGTACAGTGGTGCAGCCCAACGCTTTTATAGCCCAAGATCTACGGCCCGGACCTCCGGCCTACCCGGGTGAAAGCGAGATGCCAGCTCTATTGCAGAAAGTGAAGTGTAAAAGACGGCCCCCATGACAACTGCTTCCAATTTGAGGCTTTTATATGACGGCTAATTGCATCTGAATTACTGTTACAATGAGGGCTCCATGTTCAGGCTCACCGGCATATAAGGCCAGGGATAAAGTGCTATTGGGGGGGCGGACTTTCCACTCATCCTCTCAGGGGGTCCGGGGGAATGCCTCCCCGGTGAAGATTTTTTTAAATATTGGCAGTTGAAAGCATCAATCTGGTGCACTTTGAGAGCAACATGAAAGAGATGCTATGGATTAATCTCTCAGCAGCCCAATAATGAAACCTGAACTTGTAAACAGAGTTTCTTTTTCTTAATGGTATTTTAACAATCACATTAAACGTTATTCTTGTTTTAGCTGCCATATAGTAGGTCTATTCATTAGCCGGTCTTTCATTTATTCTCTTATTATTGTATACACTATAAGATCTATCAAGGTGTGCCCGGCGGAAATATCTTTTTAATAAATTGTTGACAAAAACTGTTCATAACAGCCATAGTCCCCTTTAGCTCACTCTGAGTCCCTCAATCTGACCAGGAGAGGTACTTCTCCCTCCCCAACAGCTTGTTGTGGAAACAAGCACGGTATGTCCGTTAGTGCAGCTAGCTAAGCCAAGTATGCTAACATCACGGTCCCCGCTAGCACCATGGTCCCTCTCTCTTCACTCCTCTCCTCCCTCACTCCCTCTCCCTATCAGCAAGCTAAATGTCGGCTATCGGGCCGAACATGCACACACAGTAGCGATGCTGAATGACACAAGCTCACGTGTACTTTCCAGCAACTCTGCTGATTGGTTCTGTGTGTGTTGCCTCTGTTCTGCGTTCACTGAACATGAAATTATGCAGTCCTGGGCTCGTCGTCCGCTTGTGTCGATTGATGAAAGTGTTCGACTCGTAAAGCAACGGTTAACTATATTGTATGTATTGAGGTGTCTCAAATATACGTCAATCAAGTTGGCAGCCTTGCTAACGGGGTGTGTATGATAGGTTTAGCATCTAAAAAAACGAATTTTTAAACATTATTATTTTAATTGTATTTTTCTTTGCTTTGTTAGCATTTTTTTTAACGGTTCCGCGATCTACCTGCACCAACACTCGCGATCTGTGTATGTAACTAGACAGCTGGTCTAGTTTAATACACATGCTGAGAGCTTGCCCGTTCATTCAAGACTGTGTTAAGAAAACGGTAAACAACGGACTATTTTTGCTCTTAGCGGATGGCATTGTCAATTTACATCATTTACATACCGTTTTTTTTAAATCAAAAAAGATTTTCTAAAAATCCATAAAAGCATTTAACATTAATATATGGGCAGTCATGTCGTGCAGCCTTTGTTTGAGAATGTGGCCGTGTAATAAGGGGATAAAATTTGCAGGGCGACTTGTTCCTTATGGGGGGCGAAAATAACCACCCGTCATGGCAGAGACGGAGTCGCCTCCCGCTACCGTTTTGGGAATCCTGCATCGATCCGACGAAGCTCCAGTAAAAATAAATATTTTTGGTGATTACTGAGTTAGGCACGTTAATAACGTTTTAATGAAGTTGAATAGGCAGTAATATTCATATGTGTGCAGTGATTTCTGTCAATATCGGCCGAAACATAAACATAAATGATCCCCGTGGTGAAGATGATGATTAAATTAGGATTAAAAATCGGAGAGCGCCGGGCTGGCATTCCTCCGTTCGTTGTTTTTTCGAATAACAAACAATTATTGTTAAATAACAAGCATGGTGAATGTTTGTAAATGATTAGCATGTCTCTATTTAGCACAGAAGTATAAATATCCGTGACACATATGGATTTTAACAAAGTTCCGCTGTACATCCAGCGTACTGTATCTGACTTTATTTCACATGAGCTCCAGTGTGGAACCCCACTGCACCCCCTGGTGGATCAATGATCCATTGCAGCTGGCTTCATTATAATTACATGTATCTATCACGGGGGCGGTCTCAAGTCAAGCTGGAGGTTTTCCCTTGAGCGAGGGCAGATCACGTACCAATCACGGCCCTCGCGTTTCAAACTGTCTGAAATGAATCGCTACATCTGTAGCTCTGGGCGTGGCTACTGGCCATTCCTACGTCACAATACACAGGAAGTAAACCATGGACAATGACGTATCTTCAACGAGGCGTTTTGGGGAGGTCTTTTCTGTGTTAGAGTCTTACTCGCTACAGGGTGTACTTTGAGGGTTTTGTACACCGTTTACATGCATAAAAACCTTCATAACACACAACGGGACGGGTAATAACCGGAAAAGCATGACATGGGACCTTTAACCCTTTTAGAAGTGAAGATATGGTCATTTGTTCTGGGAATGTCATTTTCGAGCTTGATACCTGAAAAACAGGCTCAGGGCTTAACAGGTTAAGGCAGGACTCATTCGACCTTCATCCTCTCCCGCTGGAGCGGGATTCTTCTTCGTCAGGAAAAAGGATGGAACCCTTCGCCCCTGCGTTGACTACAGTCCACTCAACCAGATCACTATCAAGAACAGGTACCCCCCCCCCTTTCATTGACTCTGCTCTTGATTTATTACAAGAGGCTAAAGTTTTCATCAAACTAGACCTACGTAACGACGAGTGGAAAACTGGATTCAACACTCCAACGGGGCATTACGAGTACCTTGTAAAGCCCTTTGGACTCACTAATTCCCCAGCTGTTTTTCAGGCGCTGGTGAATGACATACTCAGAGTTTTTTTAACATTTCTGTGTTTGTGTATTTGGATGACATCCTGATTTTCAGATGAGCAGTCACATACCCAGCATGTACATCAGGTGTTACAATGCCTACTGGAGAATCAGCTTTGTGTAAAGGCAGAAAAGTGTGATTTTCATGCATCTACAGTCTTGTTCCTGGGGTTCATCATCTCTCCAGGACAAATCCTGATGGACCCGGCGAAGGTCAGTGCGGTTGCAGATTGGGTTACTCCCAATAGCAGGAAGAAGGTACAGCAATTTCTGGGTTTTGCAAATTTCTACAGACGCTTTGTAAGAAATGTTAGCTCCATTGCTGCACGATTACATTCACTGACTTCGCCAGGCGTTCGCTTTGTGTGGGGATCCAAGGCCGAGGATGCTTTTGGAAAACTTAAAGTGATGTTTTCCACAGCCCTAATACTAACTGTTCCTGAACCACTTAGACAGTTCGTTGTGGAGGTGGACACCTCAAATGATGGAGTGGGGGACATCCTCTCACAACAGGCTGCTAAGGACAATAAAATGCTTCCTTGTGCCTTTCTGTCTCGTAAATTGTCTCCTGTTCTCCTGATAACTGTTGGCAGTCAAGGTGGCACTGGAGGAGTGGAGACACTGGCTCGAGGGGGCGCAGCAGCCTTTCTTAGTATGGACTGATCACAAGAACCTGGAGTACATCCTTAAAGCTAAAAGGTTGAATTCACGTCAGACCCGGTGGGCACTTTTTTTCAACCGTTTTTCATTTTACTTTGTCTTTCAGACCTGGTTCCAAGAACGGCAAGCCTGACGTCCTCTCACGCCTCCACGACCCAGAGCCCATGGCCAAAGACCCAGAACCAATCCTTCCACCTAACCATGTGGTTGGAGCTGTGACTTGGCCTATAGTAACTCAGGTAAAGCGTGCCAGTGATGAGAGCCCGAAACCCAGTGGCTGTCCAGCCAATAGGTTGTTCGTACCTATATCTATGCGGTCACAGGTCCTTCCCTGGGCTCACAGCTCACTGCTCACCTGTCATCCGGGGATCAAACGAACCGTGTTTATTGTTCGGCAGAGGTTTTGGTGGTCATCTTTAGTTAAAGATGTGGCAGAGTATGTGGCTGCATGTACAGTATGTGCCAGAAATAAGACTTTGTCAAAGCAACAGATCGGTCTTTTACAGCCTCTGCCCATCCCCAGCAGACCCTGGTCCGACATATCCCTGGACTTCATCACAGGTTTGCGCCCATCGAAAGGTAACACCTCTGTCCTCACGGTGGTGGACCGATTTTCTAAAATGGTACATGTCATTGCTCTGCATAAATTGCCATCTGGTAAGGAGACGGCTCAAGTTCTACTCAAACATGTTGTTCGCATTCATGGAATACCCAAAGACATTGTGTCGGACCGGGGCCCACAGTTCACCTCCAGGTTCTGGAAATAATTCTGCGCCCTCCTGGGAGCGTCCGTCAGCCTCACCTCTGGATATCATCCTCAGTCCAGCGGGCAGACGGAGCGGACGAATCAGGAGCTGGAGACCTGCCTGCGGTGCCTAGTTCCGCAGAACCCCGCAACCTGGAGTGACCACTTGGGTTGAATATGCACACAATGCCTTGCCTATCTCTGCTACTTGTTTTCCCCCGTTTCACTGTGTCTATGGCTATCAACCACCCTTGTTTCCAGAGTCCGAGAAGGAAGTGGTGCTGCCACTACTGTTGTGCGTCGGCAACTGTGTTAAATGTTTGTTGTTAGTTTAGCTATATGTTCCACTTCCTGTTTTATTTTATATTCACCTTGGCCTCGTCTCAATTCAGGGGCTGCACCCTTCGAAGATCTTAATATGTAGCTGTGGTTTATAACAGTTTATATTCTCCTTCTTCCCCTAAACCAGCCCAGATGGTGTCCCACTGACCCCAGGTCAGCACCTCCAGGTCCAGCAGCACCGTGACCCTCCGCTCTGCTGAAATACACAATTAAACATTTTCTATGACCTATTTTTTTATTAACACAATTAAACTGAACTTAAGACAGTGTAATGACCTAGAGATATCCTATTATTCCACTGCTTATGTACACATGTTGTAAATAATGGTTAAAACCTCAGTAAATGAAATAAACAATGTGTTTAACAATGACTATTTTAATTTAATTTTGTATTTTCATCTTATCACAAAGTAGAGGTAAGAATATAATTATCCATCCTCTCTCTGCAGCTTCATGTCTTCTATTATTATAACTTTCATCATTGAGACAGAGGAAATCAATCATGTTATTTAACATCATCAGCAGTAAAAACAAATATCAGCAAAAGTGTGTTTATCGAGTTGTTTATTTGTATTATATGTGCAGCAAGTATATAGAAGCAGCTGTTTGTGGAATCGGACAGACTCAAGCTATAATCGTTAAATATCTATTAAAAGAAAGGACACATTGTAGTGCCGAGGACATGGAGTCGGAGGCGGTGCAATGGAGATGTGAAAGGATACTTTAATAGAGAGCAGAATAGGACATGTTGTCGGGTCGCAGCCCGGGTCGACAAGAGAAAGAGCCAAGAGGGCACACACCATATATAGGCAACACATAACATGTCCGTGCGGGAACAATAGGCGCAACTGTAGTTCCCAGTTTGAATTATGAACCCAGTGTATAAATAGGTGGTCACCACACAAGCCCCCCCAGAATTCAAACATGGCAAACAAAAAAAAAAAAAAAATATCCCCACGTCCGTCTAGGAAGCACCACAAGGGCCGAGGAGGGTAGGGTCGCAGGTGAGAACCGGGCCATGGAACGGGCCACGGTGAGGAGAGGGTAGGGGCCCTAACAAGGGCAAGGGCACCCCCACCGGGGGCGGGCCGGAACGGGCCGTCGTAAGGGGGGCCGCAGTAGGTGTCGCGGAGAACCCAACAGGAAAAAAGTGCAACCCGGCCGCAGGCAGACGCACAACGACGGCGGCACGAAGTCCTCAGCAGGCGTTGAGGTATCCCCGGAAGGCAGGAGAGCAACCGGCCGCAGGCAGACGTGCCGCGGCGGCGGGCANGAAAATATTGCATTGACTACAGTCCACTCAATCAGATCACCATCAAAAACAGGTACCCCCTCCCTCTCATTGACTATGCTTTTGATTTGTCACAAGAGGCTAAAGCCTCTTGTGACAAATCAAAAGCATAGTCAATGAGAGGGAGGGGGTACCTGTTTTTGATGGTGATCTGATTGAGTGGACTGTAGTCAATGCAATATTTTCTTTTCATTTGCAGGTCTCCCTTGAAGATCACCGGGGACACATAATCATGTATAAAAGACGTACAAAAGTGCATTTTGCATGATAGGTCACCTTTAAGTGACGAGGCGATGTACTCCCTCATGGCCTCTTTTTCTGGAGCAGAAAGTGAATACAGCCGACCCTTTGGAATCGTGGATCCTGAAACCAAGTCTATGGCACAATCATAGGGATGATGAGGTGGTAACGAGGTTGCCCTAGACTTGCTAAACACCTCATTGAGATCATGATAGCATGAAGGGACCTTAGATAAGTCTGGGTAATCAGCAAGATAATTGTGAGGTGACTCCATGAAACAGTGAGTATCAGTGACTACATCAGTAGAGAGTTTTCTCACTATAAACTCTTTGTCACACCTTAGTTTACATTCCTCTCCCCAGCCTTTCACCTCCCCTGATCGCCAGTTGATAACTGGATTGTGTTTTACGAGCCAGGGAAAACCCAGAATTAACGGGTGAATTAATCACATGAAAAATGATCTGTTCCTGGTGATTGTCATTGATGATCATTTTTACCGTTTCTGTGCAGTGTGTGACTGTAAACAGTAGACGTCCATCGAATGCATTTGCATGTATGGGTGACAGTAACGGGATCAGAGTTAGGTTCCATTTCAGAGCGAGATTCCTATCTTTCCTAAGACTTTCATCAGCCCCAGAGTCTACTAGCGCCTCCTGTTCCATAACCTGAATTCTCACACAAAGCTTCACTTTAGTCAAAGTGCGTACAGGGAAGTCAGAAAAGTCACATTGGCTCACCCGGGTCTTCCCTTTCACCGATTAGCCTGGTCTTTTACTGGACAAGTCATTTGCTGGTGTCCTTGTTGACCGCAGTAGAAACACCTCCCATCCAGCAGGTGGCGATGGCGCTCCTCTGGAGACAGCTTGGTCTTTCCAACCTTTATAGGTTCCTCCGGGACAACAGGTGGCGCTGTGGTGCTTGGAGCTGGTGATCGTCATGATGGAGCTTTCCAGGCAGGATAGAGGGGTTCCCAACCTTACCTGTGCCAAGGACCGGCAGATACATTAAAACAAATTTACGGACCGGTTGTCAATTTTAACTGATTTGAATATTAATTCACCAGCAGGTGGCAACAGAACTAATGGTATTTAACAGCCTGAAGAAATACCAATATGCATCTAAAACATATTAACCACGTTTAAAACCAGGATACAATAAAAAAAAAAAATTAGGACCGCTTTACAAATATTAATATAATATATAATATAATATAGCCTAATATAGGTGGCAACAGTAGCTAATTGTATGTAACAGCCTGAACAAATAATAGAACAATATGCATCCAAAACATATTAACTTAGTTTAAAACCAGGATACAATTAAAACAAATTAGGACCACTGTACACATACTGTATTGATATAACTGAAATGTCAGTGAGACCCCTGGGCTTGTTTGCCAGCAATAATAACGTCATACCGGGGCGTTCGTTCCGGTGCACTCCGACAGCATTTAGCATTACATCGAGATTAAGATTAAACTAATTTATTTTGGGAACACCCACATACCTATGGAGTTGGCCAGATGTGTGTAAATTACTGTTCATGGTAATTTGAAAACAAATGCCGTTGTTGGACACACACCAAATATACACACACACAGCGGAGCTGAGCAGAGCACATACACACACCAGTGGCGAGCCGTGACTTTTATACCTAGGCCCTCTGACTCTGATGAAATAATATGACTGGTATTAACATTTTTTTTTAAAAGTTATTGAATTTGTTTTGATAAAATATTTTAATATATTTATAATTCTGCAAATATTGCGATAAATTCACAGCTATTTCGCGGCCCGGCAGTAACACTTCCGCGGCCCGGGGGTTGGGGACCCCTGAGTTAAAAGACAGTGGTTATGAAAATTGATTCAACCCACACTATGATCTTCATTACA
>NW_011336592.1:0-1606 GCF_000735185.1 Notothenia coriiceps | reverse complement strand
TGGGTGGGGGGGTTTAGTCTATTTGCCAGCATTTTGAACCCGGACATGTTGAGTTCCCCAAAGTTTTATGTTAGAAATGTAAAGTACATGTCCTCAGCACACAGAAGCTGACAGGCCTGCATATGTTGGGTATTAGCACCATTAGCATACATTGTGTCAATTAGCATATATAGACAATAGCTAAAACATTTCTTGGCCCATTTGGACAATTTTGGAGTGGTTTTGGGGGTTATTGAGGATGTTGAATCAATTTCTGACATTTTCAGGATCAAAAATTGCAGTTTTAACCACAAAGTGGTGATATTTGTACTCCAGATTTTCAAGTTTTGGAGGACCCAAAACTGCAATTGTCTATCCTGAAAATGTCAGCGTTGATTCAACCTTCTTCAATAACCTCCAAAATCACTCAAAGAATGTCCAAATGGGCCAAGACATTTTAAGCATCAGGCAGTTTCTATGTGCTGGGGACCCTACTATACATTTCTAACATAAAACTTTGGGGTACTCAACATTTCAGGGTTCACAACAGGCCTCTATGAGCTGGTAAATAGACCAGGAGGCGAGGGTGGAGGGGCAATGCAAGCAAAAAGTCACTAACACGTATAGATATAGATATAAATACACAAATCATTAACAATTTGCTCTGTATATTCTGACCAAGCCCTGCATAACAACAGCTTCCCAGAGGGTCCCTCAGACAGGGGGCTCCTCCCATCGACAGCCCCAGTTTAGAGGTCATACACTGACTCTGTGGAAGCTGGTGGTCTGCATGACGTGGTGTGTATTCATGAGGAAGGGGTATAGTTTGAAAAGGAAGACATACTTTGTGAGGGATGTGTATTCTGAGATGATATCGCAGCTTCAGCTAGTGACCAACATAGTTCCACTGATTCCCAAATAAAAGGCGAGCGTTGATTCCATTACATATTTAACCAAGCTGCTTCTCAAAGGCCAAGTGTTGCTCATCATTTCAAGATTTATTATGAGCTTTTTCCATTAAAAGAAGTTTCCCTTTTTTCTATGCATATATTTGATTGTATGAGTTAAGTCTTCTTCTGACTTATGGAGAAGATTCAAAGCTAAATCCTAACGTATGTATCCAAATAGAAGTCTCAGTGCTTCTTTACATCTCATAATATTCTCTTACACAAAAGAGAATGACCGTAAAGGATCACATAGCTACTAATATTCCAATTCAGATAAATAAACCAGCATGATAAAACATAGCTAATGTTTATGATGATTGACAGTGTGCAGGTTTACGTTGCCGTGCTGTCATGTTTTTTTTTTGTCTTGTATTTGGATTTTTGAATTTAAAGAGACTTGAAGTGTTGTGTACATATGAAATGTCATGTTATATGAATCATAAACACATGATAAGTAGAAGAAGCATCTTCTCACGTTTCTGTTGTAGTTTATGTTTAGATGGAGCCAGTGGCGTAACAAGGTTGTGATTGGCCCCGTGCAAATATTGTTTTGGGGCCCCTCCCCCATCGCCCCAAACATAAGCGCACGCTGATGCGCTCACACACGCACGGACATACAAAACCACTCAGAAGCGCCACATGTATAGGCTATCAACAACATACTGCCCTAGCCTCAGACC
>NW_011336591.1:14449-15012 GCF_000735185.1 Notothenia coriiceps | reverse complement strand
ATCGCTCATTCGCGACCGACACATCACTAGTGTAGACTAGATTTGAGTGCTTACGGAGAGCACCGGAACGCCGCTCCAGCTCTTCAAATATTGCAGTACCCATAAGGAGCCGTACACATGCCGCAGTGTTTGCGTGGCTGTGTCTTTAGTTGTAAGCACAGTGGCGATCTGTTGTTATTAGCATCTGGTTAGCTAGCTATGCTAACGAATTTAAAGAGCTTTTCTACAACCAGGTGGAAGAGAGCTCTCTCCTGAGAGGCTCAAATAACCTCAGCTCAGTGAGGTTAAGGCACACCTTGATATGATCATTTTAGTTATTAATTAGACATTAGAGACTAAATGAAAAACTGGTATAAAATACCATATGACAGTAACAAAAAAGTTGTTAAAAATAACAAGAATACAGTTTAAAAGGGGAGTGATTTGTAAAATATCCAAAAAGAAAAATCTGCTTCCAGTTCTGTTTCAAATGGGTGTTGAGATGTATCCATAGATCTCCTCATGTTGCTCTCAAAGTGCACCAGATTGATGCTTTTAACTTCAATATTTAAAAAAAAAAATTC
>NW_011336591.1:11866-14402 GCF_000735185.1 Notothenia coriiceps | reverse complement strand
ACGTAAGTGCACGTAATGTGACCAACACCGTACTGTGGGTTTTGCCTTTCGATACCACGTGTTTACACACGTTTACATAAATCATAGAGTATACGGATAGATGGTAAAAATATCTGGATTAAGAGGTTGCTTGTTCTTTGCACAGCATGAAAGAAAGGCCAAATTAATGGGCTGTGATTTTAGTTTTTTCAAGCAGAGGTTGAGTTCAATAATTTGTACAGCCCTCGGAGGATGTTGTAAACATTTAAAGGAAAAAGGTTCCCCACCCCTGCTGTAAATAATAATAAAAATCCTTAAAGTTATAAATCAACATCTCTGTCTCCTATTGATCTGAGTATATTATAAAGAATAGCCAGTTAATTGAAGCATTATAGCACAGGCCTTTGTCAGATTGTATATTACGCTGTTTTTTTTCTGCTTCGAATAGTTCTCTCTTTTTTCACCATACGTGTGTTTGCATCACTGATAAACCAGCAGCAGTATTATACAGGAAGCAGTGTAAAGACCTCAGAACTGGACTGATCCATCCTGATGGCAGCGTGCGTTGAAGCTTGGTGGCGGGCGTGTCTGAAGCTCGACCAACAACCAATCACATGAATCTCCCTCCTCGGACACACAAACACGTGGCTTGATTGGCTAGAGCTTGGACTGGCACATGATTTGATTGGCTGACGCTTCCGTCGAAGCTTGAAAAGTTGAACTTTTCTCTACTTTTGAAGCGAGCAAAGCGAAGCAACGGAACCACAATGCAGTTCGGCAAAGCGTGACGTCACCCCATTCAAAGTGAATGTGAGGAAGCGTTGAAGCTTCAACGCACGCCTCCGTGTGGACGGGCCCATTCTTTAGTGAGACCTGTAAAGACACCAACATTGCTGACTGATCTCAGCGCTGACTTTTATTAGTTCCTCCTTGGCTCCAAAAAGGATGACCTCAGTTTCATCTTTGTTGTATTGAAGAAAGGGGAAATAAAAGGTTTAAAATACAAATGTAGGGGTATTATTAAACTCACTGTATTTTTATTGGTAGATTTATCCTGAATTCATCAAAGGTTAGAAATGGCTAATGCCTCATTTTGCATTTTATGCATATTATTTTTTTCCAGTTCAGGAAACTGTTCATACACACTATAATTACTGTCAGTAGTGAACCAGGAAGTGACATGGTGGATATGTCCCTGTTCACCTGTAGTGTAGCACTCGCACACACCAAGCATTCCATGTTAATTTCTCTATATATTCTGAAGATTTGTACAGAGGCCATCTTCAAACACCATTAACACGCTCATTTATACACACTGTATTACCAATTGCGTTGAATCTCCAGACTTCAAATGTTATGCAACTGTGTTTTTTCTCTCAGATACAGATCAACACCCTGATGACCAGCATGGCTGCCATGGCTAAAGAAGAAGTAAGCTGTTTTTGTCTCCTTCTCTTCTCATCTGTGTATCTATACACGTCTGTAAAACGTGATTGAGATAAGGTAAACCTTCATTGATCCCCGTAGGGAAATTCAGGTGCAGCAACAAGGGTGAAACACAGGATAGTACAGATATGAATTAAGACAAGGATAATAATAAAAGTAAAGAAGTATAGAAGTACAAATATGTGAAAAATGTAACAGTATACACAGGGGCGGCGGGTACTGTAGGCTAGGGAAGGCTAAGCCTTCCCAAATATTTTTGTCACTGCATCCTGGTAAAATAAAAATATAATGTATAATGTTTGTGTCTTTGACATCAGCGCTGCTATGCAGCCACCTGTGCCCTTTACTATGAAGCCAGTTCAACAGACCCTGGATATGTTTGAGTTATCTTAACTAACCCTAACAAACGAGATCTCGCTAAGCGGTCCTACGACGCTGGTTATCAACTCGGTAAATCAAGCCAGGGTTTCTCTCTCCAGCTGAGAGCGCATTCACATGAAAGGGGCGGGGTTAGCTACATTTGACCAATCACAAACATGGACAAGTGTACTGACAGCGCAGCGTCATACTTCTTTAATGAAAAGTAAACTAATATTAGACAAATATTAACTTTAAACATCTATGATTTAAACATATAATCCAGGATACAAGCCACATAGTTGCACCTGCAAGGTGAATACAGAACAACTGGTTAAAAAATAACTACAGAGTGTTTGAAGTTTTATGATATCACTGCCCCATCTAAGACACGAGTGGATCTGACTTTAATTACATTTGAGTTGAGTGTTTCGTAACACTTAAGTAACAACACAAGTAAGTCACATTAAGTAACTTAATGTATTGCTTAAAATAATACGTCTGCATATATGTGACAATGTAGGTGATGCACGGCCAGATACGGCTCGAGAAACTGGCTCAGATAAGGAAATATGATATATTATATGATCGATGTACTGATTGATGATGTGATATGAATGATAAGTGCGACACGTCGGCGTCTTCTCTGCATACGGCAGTTTAAACTGTATTTCCTTTATCCTGTAATATGACTTGATAGATTTAAACTCCGCACACTGAGCTCTGATTGGTCAGTAGGCGGTGCTTTCACAGA